>NW_006202061.1:636577-673147 GCF_000334495.1 Tupaia belangeri chinensis
GAAAGAGAGGAAGCAGATGGATACAGGAACTAACTTTCCTGCCACATTAGCATGAAAACATTTACTGAAAACAAAGGGAGGGAATTAATAAGAGTAAATGAAGATGCAGAGAGCAAAGGGATGGATATTGGATACTGGTGTTAGCAGATCTATGGGTAAAGCTGAAAGTCAAGAAACTGTTACTATGTGTCTTAGTCTGCTCCAGCTGCTGTAACAAAATACCACAGACTGGGTAGTTTAAGCAAAAGACATTTATTTAGACAGTTCTGGAAGCTGAAAAGTCCCAGATCAATATACCAGTACCCAGGGCTGTCTTCATGACTTGCAAATAGATCATCCTCGTTGTGTCCTCAAATGGTGAAGAGAGGAAGTGCTGCTCTCCTCTACTTTCAAAGACACTAATCCCAACATGAAGAGTCCATTCTCATTACATCATCTAAACCTAATCACCTCCCAAATGCCTCACTACCAAGTCCATCACATTGAAAGGGCTTTGACATTAAAAAAAAAGTTAAATTTTTAATTTATTCATGGTAAAGAGCACTTGCACATGCAGGAAATAGAAAAACACCTTCTGGGACCAGCAGATAGTGTAATGGCTATGTCACTGGACTCCCATGTAGTCGACCATAGTTCGAGTCCTGGGCCCGGTGGCTTAGACTCACACCAAGCACATGTGCATGTGTGCCCAAGATCCCGAGAAGAGAATGGAGGAGAAGGGATTGCGGCATGGCCATCCCCCCTGGGGGCTGATTTCTTGCTTTTTATCTCTCTGTCTCTTTCTGTCTTCTTTGTGGCTAGCACAAACATCTTACAACAAAAAAAAAAAAAAAAAAAAAGAAAAAGAAAAATAGGGTTTCATTATGCCTCCCTTCCCCAGCCCTCCAGCTCCTCAAGATCCTAGGTACACACTCATCATGCTTTCAGAACAACCTGGGGATCCAAACTCCAGTCAATCATGTGGCTTCCAGCACTGCAGTCTGGTTTGCTACCTACTATACCACCAAGATGAACCTCAACATATATATTTTAGGGAGGCACAAACATTAATTCCATATAATATTGTATAATTTGATCAAGTCACCTAAACTCTCAAAAGATCAGTGTCCTCATTTTCTAAATGGGGAAGTCATATCTAACTTGGGATAGCATGCATAAAGAAACTGACACTCAGTAAGTGTTCAGCACATCACTGCTGTTCTGGTTCCTTCATGCAAATTGCCTCTATCCCTTTTGAGACAAAATCTCCACCAGCTGACACACAATTGGTGATTCTGTTAAAAAGTCTTGATACTACAGTTTGTGTGAGCATTTGTTTGCTGACAGCTGGCTTGCTTGATCTGATCTTTGTTTTTACAAGGAGGAGCATTTTAAACTGGGCCTTTCTGATGCCGACATCTGCAGTTATCCATTCACTGGGTTTCCTCCTCCTCTGTAAGATGCACACATTTATAACCCAGCACTGAGAAGCTACCTTGAGATCATGCCCAAATGCCTGTTATTACTCAGATTAACACCATCATCAATCATCCACGTTCTATGAGCATCCACAATTGGTGGGCACTACACAGAGCACAGAGGTAGACATGCCTCGTGGGTTTCTAATCTGAACAGACAGGTAGCGCAGAGACGAAAGAAAGGGCAAGCATACATCTGAGACTCTCCAGGCTTCCCTCGCCTGTGACTGTCTGATGATGAATCACATGGGAAAATTCAACATGCAGGAAAGCCTATTAGACGGTGCCAAGCTCCCTGCACTTCCCTGGAGAATCACAGACAAATCTGCAGCTCTTGATTCAGGAGCTAAAGGAGGGGATGGGAATTATGTCCTGACCTTCGACTCCTCCTCATTTGCTAAGAAGGGGATGGGAAGATGGGTGTGTGTACTAAATTACCGTGATGCCCATCATCTCCAAATTACATTATGTGATTAGGAATATTGGCTACTTTTTCCACCTAGGGCAGAGGGTATCTCTGCTCTGGAGCCAGAGGAGCAGCCTAAGTACAGAAAGGTCTTGGACCAAGCTTTGCCTTCCAAGGAAGCAGGAAGCAGCTGTCAGGGAGTGGAGAACTGTCTAACTGTTGGAAAAGTCTTGGAGTAGAAGGAAGTTAAAAAATAGAATGGCAGCTATTGGGGGCAGCTGGTTAATGTGAACTGTTGTTGTAAGATAAAAGAATCATCCGCATTTGCAGAAATACCAAAGAAACCAGTGAGGATAGCAGGCACTGGAAAGTAGGGCGGTATGTAGGGCGGTATGACATTCCCAAGTTCCAGAGATTATCAGTAGAGTAAACACCTCATGGTCAAGTCAGAAAAGAGACCACATGCAAGACTGGTCTCCATCCAGATTTGGAGATTCTCTCGAGCTGTGTATGAATCCTGAAGTCACTAGAAATTCCCCAACAGTTCTGGTTTTTTCCTACCATTTGTTCATTTGATCACCTGATCTAAGAATGAGGGTCTAATGAAAAGAAAGTCAATAGAAAAGACATCCAGTCTTTAAGAAACAGTATTTTATTTTGGAAAAAGGCAAAGTAGTGACTAGGGAAGTTTTCTGCCCCTCCTCTATCCCTCCACACCCTCCCACCTCCAAGATCATAACTGGCCTTGTGTCTCAGGCAGGGCGGATGCTATGAGAGTAGATTGGACACTTCTAAATAAACAGGCAGGTGGCTGCCACTTCATTTCTGACCAATGGGGGCAAAATTGAAAGCTCTGTTTATTAGGACAACTCTAATCGTGATTTATGCAATTCTGTAGGTTTCTATTTAACCAAAATTAAAAATCATCAAATTAGTTAAGTGTGTAATCCCTTAAATGAATTGTCCATTAGTTACTCCTTAATGATAATGGAATGCTTACCTAATTGCATGTGATCTCTGAATAGTGCCAAATAAACTGATTAAAATACTTCTTCAGGAAGTAACAAGGTTCCCATTTGCTCAGTTTCCGTGATGAGTTAGGTATTTAGGTCTCCAAAAATAGACTTGCATTACCCTGCAAAAGGACAAACCCTTAAGGTGACCGTGTCAGAGGAACATTCACCTCCACGGTGGTCACCATTGCAAAGTGATTACAACGGCACCGGCTCAGTCAGGGTGCCTGTCTCAAAACCCTGTTTCCACCTCCTACAAAATGTGACCTCTGTTGCTTACCTTTCTATACATTGATTTGTTTGGAGCCAGAAAGGGCATAATAGGAGGCCAACAGGTGGCATGATGGTTAGGGCACTGGACCCCCACATGGTCGACTGCAGTTCAAGTCCTGGACCTGGTGGTTTGGAATTCACACCAGGCATGTGTGCGTGTATTACCAAAATCTCAGAAGGAGAATGAAGGAGAAGGATTATAGTGTGGCCATCCCTTGGTGGGGGAGGGGGATGATTTCTCACTTTCTCTCTCTCTCTCTCTCTCTCTCTCTCTCTCTCTCGTCTGTCTCTCTCCAACAAGCATATGCACCCTATGGCAAAAACCTAAAGAAAAAAAGAAGGGCATGGCAGTTCTTACAAGTTAAGGTTGTAGTGAGGACTGAATTACATGAGATAAAGGACTGTAAAACTGTGGTAGGCAGGCTTCGCCCATAGTGGTTGTCAATAAATATTATCAGCCCAGCCTGGTGGTACAAGTCCTTAGCAGACTAGATTCCAGTGCTGGAAACCACATGGCCAAGCATGGGTTCTGTTAACCAAGCCAGCCGAAACACTGGGCACATATGCTAGGCACCCAATACACACACACACACCTGGTGTGAATTCCAAACCACCAGGTCCAGGACTTGAGGAACTGGAAGATTAGAGAAAAGGATCACGCCATGACCACTCTGTCAAGGGTCCTCTCTCCCTCTTTCATGCATCTGTGCATTCTCTCTATCATAGAAAAGTAAGTAAATATTTATTCTTCAAAAAGTTCAAGTAGACTGAAATCATTATTCTTAATCATCTCTGAGCAGTACATACACTTGGGGCTAGAAATAAGAAGGAAAAAGAGGGAAAGAACAGCAGAAGAGAGACGAGAAAAGAAATCACGTACCATCCCTTTCTCTTGAAAGGATTGTATTCTATAATAATTAGCAGAATTAGGGAAATAAGTGATATGATGGTAATAACAGCCAGTATTTACAGAGTATATACTAGGTCAGACCCACAAGCTCTTTAAGCATCATTTAATCTTCTCGACAATCTGTAAGATAGTACTATTACTTTTAGTTTCATCATACAGATGAGGAAAGTGAAGCACCAAGTTAAGTCACTTGCCCAAGGTCACTCGTTCATGCCAGAGCTAGGCTAAGGACTCTAATTCTGCACCCTTAATATTGCCCAGAGCACAGAGCGGAAGAGGAATCCCTGACTTGGAATCAGGAGTCCTGGCTTTGAACGGTTCACGCTCCCTGTGTGGCCTCAGACAAATCACTTCATCCTGGTCCTTATCTGTTAAACGAGGTAACATTCCCCACCGCACAGTTTGTCGTGACTGTGATGCAGGCTGAGTATGAATACGTTGTGCCTGGCATGTGGGAGGATTTAACAAAGTTTACATGAGTTGCATCAGAATGTGCCGTGTAATTGCGGTTGCTGAGGCGTTTCTGTCATCTAAAAATGTCCTGAGCTCCCCAGGTAAACCCTGGATGTGACGCATGATTCAGACTCTCTCCTACAGTTGATCTAGAACATTTGTTGTCAGAGAATTATACATGAACACAGAGAATCTACAATCACTGGGCCTTAAAATATTTTCCTTATAAACCCCACCAATAAAATACTTTGAGCACAAATTCCTACAGGCATATTTCTTAATTTGAAATTTCGATTTTTTCCTATAATTTTGTTATAGGATGGGTGCACTCCTGAGAGAGAGAGAGAAAGAAAAAGAAATCAGCCCCCTAAGGGGCAGGAAAATAGCCATTCCTCAATCCTTCTCTTCTACCCTCCTCTCAGAATTCTAGGTGCACACACACACACACACACACAGTATATTTTTTAAATAGCCCAGGCCAGGACTTGAACCACATAGTTGGCCATGTGGGATCCAATCACCTTCACCACCATGCCACCAGCTGGCCACCTAATATATTGGGTCATCAGGAAAGTCATAACATACTTTTCCCATTAAAAAAAAATAACATGACTTTTCTGACAACCCAGCATTTTTATAGTGTGTACCTTATAAAGCATACCCCAAAATTAAATCATAAGAAGATAAAGAAAGATGAAATACCTTTAAAAAGAGTAGTATCTCACCTGGTTTATTAATAATGTAAAAAATATTTCACTTTCACAAAAACTAATTAGCAATAGTAATGTATTAGTGACCAAAGTTTAGTTTAAAGTGTGATGCACTCTTTCTGAAACTCTCAGTTTATCACAGTAATACTTAATAGTCTTAGCCCAAAATAATGCAAAGATTTCTTGCTAAAACTGCCTGATATATTTCCATCTTTCATGTTGTCAATTATTCTCCAATTTTCATTGGTTGGTATGACAAAAATACTCTGAAATTAGACAGTGGTTGTGGCTGCACAACTTCATAAGTGGACTAAAAACCACTGAGTTATGCACATAAAAAGTGGATTATTTATTTATTTTTTACTTTTGCTATAGGGTTCCCATGCTCACTGGAGACAGAGAAAGAGAGAAAGTGAGAAATCACCTCCCAGGAGGGATGACTATACCACAATCCCTTCTCCACTCTCTTCTTGGGATTTTGGGCATGCAAACACACGCACTGGCATGTTTTACAAGCCGCTGGGACCAGGACTCAAAAAACACAGTCAGTCATGCAGAATCCAGCCACCTTGCCACCTGCTGGTCCTAGAAAGTGAAAATTTTATGTGCGAATTATATTTCAATTTTAAGAATTTCTCACTGGAAGATGTTTGATAAAAGGGTCAAAACCCACCAAAAACTCTACTTTTAGAAGATTTTAAAACATTAAATTTATCCTTTCAACTTTCTTCACTGTAAGATAAGAAAGCTTTTGTAGGTGACCTTCTTACATCACTTGGGGCAATGGATGCATAGAATATTGGGAATGTTTTTAAACATCTATTTCAAAATGCTCTCTTTCCTGAATAAATTTCTTTCAAACAACAGAAAGAAAAAAACCTCAACTCTTTCATTTGTTGTTAAAACAGCATCTTTACCATGAAGGCAAAGCCAAGCACAATATATATATATATATATATATATGGCTTTTTTTAAAAAATGGTGCCAGTCATTTATCACCACAAGAAAATGTCAGCATATTTGGAACACTAATCCTTTTGAAAAAAAATAAAAAGGAGATAACGGAAACAGCAGGTGGCATAATGTTTACATTGCTGGACTCCCACATGACCGACCACAGTTTGAGTCTCAGACCAGGAAGACTGAAACTCACACCAGGCATGTGTGCATGCATGCCAAAATCCCAAGGGGAGCATAGAGAAGGGATTATGGTGCAGTCATCCCTCCGGGGGCGGGGAGGGGAATGTGATTTCTCACTTTCTGTCTCTCGGTGAGCCTGCACACCCTATAACAAAAATCTAAATTTTTTAAAAATAAAATAGTAATTATCCTCAAGCCAGCTGGTGGAATGGTGGTTAAGGTGGCTAGATCCCACATGGCCAACTGTGCAGTTCGAGTCTCAGACACAGTGGTCTCAGGAAAAAAGAGAGAGAGAGAGAGAACTGCAAAGCTCTGGCACAAGAAATTTTCATGATCATTCTCTATGTTGGTATGCAGTACTTCAAAGATCCTCGCCTTTTAGACAGCACTCTCGGTGTTTAAACTCAGATCCATTGCATCCGTGATATCTCGAGCTCACTGTGCACATCTGACTTCAGCTGCTTCTCAGTAGTAGTTAACTAGGAATTACCAACAAGTGAATGCATTTCACAAGCGATGCTATCCCCACACTCCTACCCCAGCATCCTCTTTTTTTATTATTTATTTTTTTCTTTTTTCTTTTTTTTTTTTTTTGTTTTTTGAGAGGTTTTCGCTATAGCCAGACAGAGACATAGAGACAGAAAGTGAGAAATCACCCCCCAGGGGGGATGGTCATGCCGCAATCCCTTCTCCTCCATTCTCCTCTCAAGATTTTGGGCACGCACGCACACGCACCCGGTGTGAGTTTTAAGCCACCGGGTCCGGGATGCAAACCGCGGTTGACTACGTGGGAGTCCAGCAACATAGCCATTACACTAACTGCTGGTTCCCACCCAGCATCCTCTTTTAAGTCCAGTCAAAGCAGCCATGTGAATGTTCTTCTGAATAATTACTCCATAAGAACTTTGTTTCTAGTACAGAAGTTATTTACAGATGAGGACACAAGTTTTCCGGAATGATCGTCTATAACTGGTTCACAAAAGAGCACTCTTGACGTGTTTTATTATCGAAGCAGAAGCTACACCTGTTCTTCACGCAGCTGCAGAGCAAGCACTACTTGATTTGTTTCCATACTTGTTTCTTTGAAATCTTCTCTGCATTTACCAGTAATATTTGCTGGCTATACCTGAATATTAATTTCATTCAGTCCTTCAGAAGAGATTTACCGAGTGCATGGTATGAGCCAGTCACTGTGCTGGGTGCTGAGGAAGTGGTGAACAAAACCAGGCTGGTATGGAGCTGTGTTCCTGGATGGGAAGACAGATTGATAAGCAAATTTAAAATCAAATATATGTCAGAGTGAGTGATTTCAAGAAAAGTTTAAAAGACTCTGGCACAGAGTGATAGGATGAAACATTCCAGGTGATGAGGAGGAAGACTTCTAGAAGGCCGGGTGGAAAGGCCTGACTGTGTCGAGGATACAAGCTCTGGATTACCTGTATCCTGGAGAACAGCTAGTCAGCAGAGGCTGCCACAGGGGACAAGCCCTAAAGAAAGACTTTGCTAGGTGTGGCTGAACCACAAGGAGGCCATTGTATCTGGAGGAGAGCGAGAGGTGTGGACATGGTTAGGCCAGAGGTCAGAGGTCAAGCCACAGAAAGATCATGTAAGGCCTTGAGGACTAGGGTGAGGATCGTGACTTTTATTTTAAGCAAAATAGAAAGCCAACTAGAAGGTACTCAGCCAAGTGTGGCACAAGCCAACTTGGTTTAAAAAGATTTTTCTGGCCACATTGTGAAAAATAGATTGCAAGAAGGCAAAGTAGGAACGGGACCAATTTCAATTATTCACACAAGAGAGGGACTAAAATGACAGTGGTAAGAAGGTGAGACATCGAGAGATTCTGAATATGCTTTGATGTAGAACCAGTGAGATTTGCTGATAGGTTTGGATTTAGGGTTAGGGAGAAAGGAAATAGGGTACTACATGTTTTTTAACCTAAGCCCTTGAGAAATACAGTAGCAATTTATCAGGGTGAACAAAACTAAGGATAAGGCAAAGGGATAGAGAATTCATCCAGAAGGGCCAGATATGGCAAGGCAGTAAAATGTGATGCTCTGCAGGGTTGACCCACATGAGAAGGTTTCAGATTTGCAACCAGAGAACCCATTAAGTACACCGGGCACACTCATGCCCATAATCCGGGGCTGGATGAAGCTGGGGATGGATTGTGGCATCAAGGCCCTGTTGAGAGTGCTGTCTCTCTGTCTCTATCTCTCTCACTCACAGAATAAATAAATAAATAAAATGAAAAGAAAAAGAACTTGGTTGGACATGTTAAGCTGGAGAGGACTGTATATCTTCAGAAACTTAGTCACTGACAAGAATCTGGAGTTAGAAGGGAGGCATTTGGAATGAAAATATAAATGTATACATTAGTCAGTGTATGAATGATATTAAAGGCCTGTCACTATATTTTCCATGCTATGTTATTTCAGCTGTACTTATTGCAGTGGGAAGAACAAGTATTTCCCTTGGTCATATGCAGCTTCCCCCCACCCTGACAACTAAGTAAGAAACTTTAAAAGAAGCTTTTAAGCACTTTTCATTACACTTATTAACATTTTAAAAGATACTGCATTGAATAATACCTGGTTGTAGTTCAGTGAAAATGACCAAAGACATCTTTATTGTCTTCTGAATCATGATGATTTCGTGTTCTCATTAGCTAATATCTCAAAACATGGCAGAATTACTCAAGGACCATCATTAGCAATCGTGTAAATTTGTATTTGGATAGCTACTTAGTTACTTCACTGAAAAAGAGATCATTCTGGAAGCAAAACTGTCACTGTGGGCTTTTCTCTCATCCATTTATGTTTGCCTTGTTATTATATTCTGCCCTTGATCTCTGCAGATAGCTCCTTAAGCCACATGTTCATTTTGCTATGAGCAGCTTAACTGAGACTAGATAACATCATCCACAAATCTACTTTACCTGACACAAGTATGCTGATATCCAACCATGCCATATGCAAAAACAGAGAGAGAAGAGAAAAGTATCACTCCAATTCCTTGAAGAATTTGCTTTCCCTCAGGATACTCCTCTTGCCTAAGAAGAAATTCAACATTATTTAGGTCATGTGAAGATGCCAATTCTTGTCCACACATTACATATGAATAAGGCTTTTTTTTTCCTAACTTTTTAAGGAAGAAAAAAGCAAATAAAAATTCCAATAGTTTCTTCCACACCTCAGTGGATCACCTGTGCATTCTTTGCAGTACTCAGTACCCACTTTGCTTTGATCTAGATCTTGTCACTGTAAAAAAAAGGTAATAAATAAGACAGCTTACAGGGCCACCTGGAATCCCACAAGGCTGACCACAGTTCAAGTCATGGACATGGTGGCTTTCTACGAAACAAAATCCACATTAACAAATCCATTATCTCACACCTCAGTGACACAGAAGAATGAAAGGGCAAATCGTGTTCCTGAGGCACTAGATTTCCACATGGCAGACCACAGTTTGAGTCCCAGACCTAGAGGCTTGAAAATCACACCAGGGACATGTGTGTGCATGCCTAAAATCCGGAAAGGAGAATGGAGGAGAAGGCATTGTGGCATGGTCATCCTCCTAGAGGATGATCTCTCACTTTCTCTCTCTCTCTCTGTCTCTCTCTGGCAAGCCCACATACCCTATGGCAAGAACTGAAAATAAATAAATAAATAAATAAAAATAAAATAAAGTAAAAGTCAAAGCACTGGTTAAAGTTTTCAAGGTTTATCTATAGACTATTTAAAAAATTGAAACTGCACTAATTTTCTTCCCTGTAGTATTTGGTATTAAGTTGTTTTTATAAGTTGCTCTAAACTTAACTGAAAAAAATTATTTTTGCAAGTCTTCATGGCTTCCTTAGTAAAACTGGCTATTCAACATGGATTAAGAATCTAAAGTTCTTTCATTAGGGAATTTTTATACCTATTGTAATACATTAAGAAAAATGCATTTAGAAGTTACGCACATTTTATTTTACACTCTGTCTGAAACTAAAAACTGAGTTTTACTCATTGATGAAATAAGCTACACTTCCTCCTTAGAGAAACCAAGCAATCCACCTAAGATAAAAACAGCTTTATTTCCACAGCGAGACTGAGATTTGAGAGAATGGCGAGAATGCGAATGACCCTCCTAAGTTATCCTGCTCCAAATCAACACAGGCAGGTCCCTAAATACAGAGCCACGTTTCTAGAGCTCCCCTTTCTATTATTCACAGGATAACAGTCCTTGATTACTCCCAGAAACCCAACCCAGAGAACAAAGCAGCTAGTGCTCAATCATTGAAGTGCATTAGCCGGCACTCACCCCAAATGAATTTAACAATCTCACGTGTCTGGGTGCCTTATGTCAGCTGATTGGCCCCCTAGGAGTAACGCTGCGCTGAATAGCTTGAGGTTTACCACTAACCTCGACACTGACAGCAGAGGTTTCTTATTACCAAAGCCTCTGTGGAATTATGGGGTAATCTACAACAAACCCAAGTGCAGAGCTTATGAAAGTGAGGAGAAGGAGGATGAGAAGAGGTCTGGACATTTTCCCAAGGAGCAAAGACACAGTTCATTTAGAAGAGTTTCCCTAAGTGTGAAGGAAGTGTCTAGAACCTAATTCAAGGAAGTGGCATGGCTCCATGCATCCTCCTCTCATTGCAGCACCAAATCCGCAGCATAGTCAGATTTTCTCATGGTCCTGTCATTTTCTTAGGTCTAGAAGGAAGGATGCTTCTCCTCATCTTCCTCCCTGCCCCCTATCCCAGGGGGCTTGGCCAATGAACAGACTCCAACTTTGCAAAGAATGGGTAGAAGACCAACTTGGTCTGGTTTGGCTACTAATTTAGCATGAGTCTTGAACACATTTCAAAAAGAAAGCAGCTTTTATGAATCTAATCCAAAGCTCTTTTTGTAGGCTTGTCTGGATCTGCTCTCCACCTTTCCCTGCCCCAGGAGGCTGACTTGAGTGTATGGACAGACTCCTATACTCTCTGGCTTCTAAGTGGGTTCAGCCAGTGAAGAGCCCTGGAAAGAGAAGAGAGAGAGGAAAGAAAGTGAAATAAGGGTATTATTCCCTCACTCTCTCCTTGTAAGGTCACCTTGGCCTGCCTATGTCCTCACCCCATCAGTACTCCTCTGGAGTTGCCTGACTACATGACCTCTATCCTCTAGGTTTTGTTAACAGATCTATTCTCTCCTCATTCTGATTCTAGGGATAGTGAAATTCCAGCTACTACAAGCTCCAGGTTACTACACTAACCTTATGATTTTCCAGATCTACAACTTTATAAAGAGTTTCTTTATAAAGAAATCCTCCTTGGGAACCAGCAGTTAGCGTAATGGCTATGTCGCTGGACTCCCATGTAGTCGACCGCTGTTCACGTCCGGAACCCAGTGGCTTAAAACTCACGCCGGGCGCATGTGCGTGCATGCCCAAGATCCCAAGAGGAGAATGGAGGAGAAGGGATTGTGGCATGACCATCCCCCCTAGGGGGTGATTTCTCTCTTTCTGTCTCTATGTCTCTCTCTGTCTGTCTGGCGAGTGCACGTGCCCTATAGCGAAAATCTCTCCAAAAAAAAGAAAAAAAGAAATCCTCCTTGAATAAGCCTATGTCAGCATTCATTTTTTTAATGGCTTGAATATGTTCCCCCAAAATTCATGTGCTGAAATTTGATTGTGATGGTCTTAAGAGGGTAAAAGTTTCATCTAAGACTATGACTAAGAAGTGGACCTTTGGCAGGTGACTAGGACTAGATAAATTCATCATCATGAAGCCCTATCATTGAATCCTGGACTTACAAGAGAGGGAGTGAGACCAGGGAAGAAGCACAGACACAGACACAGACACAGACACAGACACAGACACAGACACAGACACAGACACAGACACAGACACACAAACATATAAGCTCTTGTTCTTTCTCCATGTGATGCCCTGGACCACCTTGGGACTCTGCAGAGTACCCGCCACCAAGAATACCCTCACCAGGTATTGCCCTTGACCTTGGCCCTCCAAGGCTAAAAAAGAGCTAAATAAACTTCAATTCTTTACAATTTCCTCAGCCTGTGATATTCCATTGTTGGAGAGAGAAAAAGTGGATTGAAATAAGTGGGTTTCCTACTGAGACTCTTGTTAATAAATATATTGATAAAGGGGGTGCCACAGAATGAATAGCTTGACCTCTGCCAAGCACTTTAAAGAAGCTATATCTATTTCAAAACATGAAGGGTAACTTAGATAGTTGAGTTTTCTTGTGGTTTCTAAACCATTCGGGGTCCCACTAGAAAACAAATGATCATTCATTTAAAGCTTGAATTAAATTTAAGCAAAGTTTTGTAAGTGACTTAGCATTTACAAAAGTGTGAACAGATTGCAAGGAAATCAAATATAATATAGCCCCTTTGGACTAATACCAGTGTTCTCACCCAGGCCCAAATAGCCAAGGAAAGTAAATGACTATCAGAACATGGAAGAAGAGCTTAATGAGCATCATGCCACTCTGAGAGGTGACATCAGTTATAAGGCCACAGCTAGCCTGGAGTCAGGAGACAGTATACCATCTTCCATCCTCTATCTCCTGCCAAAAGTTTCCACTGATCAAATCCAAGCCAGGAGTGAATGCTATCCTCAATGTAGTCAGCATCCTGGATGGAAGAGGAAGGAAACATCTAAGGAACAAACAGAAGATAACCTGCTTAATTCCCAAGAGGGAGGAACTGACTACATCAGAATCTGCTTGAGGCACACTTAAAATGTATGACTTCCTCAGAGCCCTCCCCCAAATTCAGCTGGTATGTTGAGGGTGGAGTATAATCCTTTATGTCTTCTTTTAAAAACTTTGTTTAAATGATTCTAATGCACAGCCAAGTTTGGAATCCTTGACTTTATAAGACATACAAATGATCTTGAAGATTTCAAAGCAGATCACATCATCCCTCTGTTATGGTTTAGATAATGTTTTTCCCCCTAAAGTTTCATGTTTTGGAATTTGATCTTAGTGGGCAATGATTGGATGTCCAACAGGAACCCATGTGTGGGGGCTTGATTGTATTGTTAAGTGAAAACTTTCTGGGACCAGCAGATGGCATAATAGTTACATCATTGGACTCCCACTTAGCCAACCATGGTTCGAGTTACAGACCAGCAGCTTAAAACTCAATCCCAGGTGTGTGTGCATTTGTGCCCAAAATCCCAAGAGGAGAATGGAGGAGAAGGGATTGCAGCATGACCAGTCCCCTGCCCCACCCTGGGGGGTTGATTCTCACTTTCTGTCTCTCTGTCTCTCTGATGAGTGTATGCACCTTATGGCAAAAATCTCTCTAAAAAAAAAAAAGGAAGAAAGAAAGAAAGAAAAAATGTCTTCATGGCATCCTAAGGTGTGGCCTCTGGGTAGGATAGTATCATTAGGGCAGAGCCTCCGTGATGGAGTTCTGGTGGATACAGAAGCAAAGCATATGAAACCAGAATGGCAGAGAGAAAAGCACATGAATACAGAGCATGCTCTGCACTGCCAGAAGTTCTGACTACTTCCATTTTATGATGCCCTTGGGCTTTCCCAGTGACCAGAACTTTGAGTCAAAATAAACCCCTATTCTCTCAAATTGACCCAATCCTGGGTAATGCTAGCAATGCAAAAATAGACTAAGATACCCTCTCACCACGAGATCAAGCCCAGTGGGACCAAATCATCTTAAGACTCTTCTGTGAAGCAATTACCTTTTGTGCTATTATAGCATCCTATCTGGGGAAGCACTAATCAAGGAAAAGATTGTGTTACTTTCTATCCTCAAGTACGAATCCTTAGGACAGCCCAGCCTAAGGATACATTTTACTCACTTAAACATTATTGTCCTCTTACTCTCTAGGTAAAAAAAAAAAAAAATACAAGTAATAACTCCAAAAGAAAGACCTGATTTCTTGAAAACACTTCACTAAATGATAGCAGGCTTGAATATATTTCCATGAGGACCATTCACTTACATGTCGTTCAGAAGTTTCACTTAAAAATCACTCAAAAAAAAACCATGGAAGTGAAGCCAAGAAGGAAAAAACTGACAGTCTGCACTCCGGAATCTTGGCTTCAGAAATGCCTATTAATTCAATACAATAAAACTTACAAACTCCCAGAAATCCTCAAGGTGCTCTTAAAATTGAAATTGATTCTGTGAAACTGCTTTCACCTACCATCATTAAAGAAAATTCCATCTTAACTCAGCTCTTAATAAGGAGTATGAAGTAAAGCATTATGTCCAGGAATACAGAACACTGTGAACACTGGGGCTCCACCAAGGAAAGGCAGAAGGAATGTGCCCAATCCAGTCCTCGCATTTGTCTGCCCGTTCAAGATCTGGGTCTAGCAACTGCTCGTTTTCCTAGAAATTAAATGGAGGAGGAAGTATCTCATGATGTGACAAGTTGTTTTCTACAAAAGTGGTTTTATGGCTAATGCACCCAACATTTTTCTTAAAAGCCAAAGTAACAGAAAGACTGCATTGACTGGAGTTGGAGTTGAACAGTGTAGTTTTATCCATATAATAAATGGCTCCCATGGGCCATGGTTGGGATTGCTGGACTCCAGAGTTCTGTTCTCGGACAGACTACTACTCTCCCATGTAACCTTGAGTCAAGGCTCTTAAATGTCTCTTTCTATCAATTTCCCAACATAATATATGGTAATAAAAATACGCTTATCTTGAAAATCCTGTCAGGGTCAAAATTCCTTTTTCTGCAGGTAGATTCCACTATCTCCTGTAGATATGTCTCTAATTGCAACAAAATGCTGCATACAATGAATGAGAAATCAAATGGTTGTCAAGTAGTATTTTAAGTACTCTCTCAAGAGTTGATTTTAAAAGCACTCATTGATGAGAGTGGCTGAGAGGGAAGGTGCCAGAGACAGTTCTGTTTTCTTACTGTAGCAGGAAAATGTTCTTCAGTAGATTAACCAACATTTTCTCCTTTCTCCCTAATTCCTATTATCCCACGACCCTTCTCCTCCCTGAGTCAGGACCTTCTGAACTTGCCACGGTGTCAGTGACAGCTCAGAGACCGTCAGGGATGTGTGTCCCTGCCCCTTTGCAGCACGAAGATGTTGCTACATTTGCAAGCCCTCTTGATCTACTGTGAGGCAATGGGACCGAGCTCTGGCCAAAATAATGTGGGAAGAAATGCTACGTGCTACTTCAGGACCATCTCTCTAGAAACCCAAGGGACAGGATGGGATACTTCATTCAGCAAGGAGATTAAGGAGATTCTTTAAAACCATTCTAATAGAAGAAACAGACATCTCCCTCTTCTGTGAGTCCTGCAGCATCACAAAGTTTCCTGAGAATCAATGGCACTACCTCCTGGGCCAAAACCCAGCTTGGCCCGCCTTGAAAATCAAACTAAGCATTTCTTGGGAACCAGCAGTTAGCGTAATGGCTATGTCACTGGACTCCCACGTAGTCAACCACGGTTCGCATCCTGGACCCGGTGGCTTAAAACTCACGCCGGGCGTGTGTGCGTGCGTGCCCAAGATCCCGAGAGGAGAATGGAGGAGAAGGGATTGTGGCGTGACCATCCCCCCTGGGGGGGTGATTTCTCGCTTTCTGTCTCTATGTCTCTCTCTGTCTGTCTGGTGAGCACACGTGCCCTATAGCGAAAAACCTCTCCCCCACCCCCAAAAAAAAAAATCAAACTAAGCATTTCTTGAATGCCTAGGATATGCCAAGACCTTTTACAATCTCTCTCTCTCTCTCTTTTTTTTTTTTTTTTTTGAGACATTTTTTTCCTTTATCTCCATATACCAGAGGAGGAAACGAGTCAAAGAGACACAAAGTGACTTGTCCAAATTGAAGTCAGTATCACTGCGGTCTGAAGCCGGTTTTCTGACTTCAAGCAGTGATGGTGGCACTATCTCACAGTTTTCTCTTCTGGACAGTGTGTCCAAAGGGATCCCAAAGGTCTTGCTTAACTGTCCCTCTCAACCCCAGGCATTCAACATAAGATCACCAATGAGGATGGCCAATGGAGAACAAGTAGGCCTACTTGAGGGGCTGGCAGGTGGCTTGGTACTTAAGGGCACTGGACTCCCACATGGCCGACTGTGGTTCTGCTGTAGAGTGTCACCGAGTGAACAACCACCAAAGTCAAATTAAGTTTAAAGGGAGTCTTTAGTAGCTGGCCAGCGACAACAGCCTGAAGCTCAAGGGCTGAGAGTCAGAATGGCAGCCCCAGCCAAAGTTTGAGGTAGCCTCTTACAGGGGTCAGTTGCCAGGTGTGCAGGACTCCTATGCGAAAGCAGTTATAGAAGCTGAGTCAAGCAAGTTTATTATTTCTGAAGGGAATGGGGTTTCCATGCAACCAGTTACATTGCTAAACAAAGAGGTTTCGGGCTAGTTAGCAAAGACAGTAGCAGATACAGGATTTCGTCCCGGATACGGTTTTAGCACTAGCTGTTTTCTCATAGGAAGAGCAAACAGGAATACAGAAGCAGATAGCCATGTTAGGGTAAGGGTACAAAATGGACGAACATTTGTTTATGTGCAATATCTAATATGCAGCCTTCAACAGTTCGAGTCTCAGACCTGACAGCCTGCTTTCTCACTTTCCCTTTCTCTTTCTATGTCTCTCTTTGGTCAAATTTTAAAAATAAAAATAAAAAAAAACTAATAAATGGAATTTAATTAATTAATTTTTTTTAAGAAAAAAGAAACAGCCTCCTTGAGATTCTGAGGGGAAAAAAGAAAGAAAGAAAAAGAGAAGGAAAGAGAAAAAAGAGAAAGAAGAAAGAAAGAGAAAAGAAAAAGAAAAAGAGAGATCAGCAGATGGTGTAATGGTTATGCTGCTGGACTCCCATGTAGTTGACCATGGTTTGAGTCCCAGACCTGGTGACTTAAAACTCATGCCAGGCGTGTCCAGGATCCTGAGAGTAGAATGGAGGAGAAGGGATTGTGGTGTGGCCACAATGATTGGTGGTGATTTCTTACTTTCTGTCTCTCTGTCTTTCTGATGAGCACATGTGTGCCTTATAGCAAAATTTCTCTCTAAGGAAAAAAAAAAGAAAGAAAGAAAAGAAAAAGGAAGAATTTTCTCTGAAGTGTTTGATCTATATGAAAGCATAGACCATGGGATCTGACCATCTGTCCACTATTACCCTTGTATAACTGACCACAGCCAGGTGTCATGCCAGCCGGTATGGATTAATTAGTATAAACCAAGTTCAGTGTAATTAATCATGCAAACTTGAACCCTTAATAATCCAATACTGCTAAAAGCATACCATAAGCTTGGGATACTATGAACGATTAATGACCAAAATGGAGATAGGAATAAGACCTTGAATGTACCGGATTCATGTTTGAATCAAATTTGAGACTCATTTGCTCAGTAGGGATTCTCTCAGATCACTATTGTTATCAATGAAAAATTCATGTGGCCTGAACACATATGGATTTCTAATCATGTGACCCACTATGGAAAAACCTCAGACAACCCCTCCATGAACCCTTTCCCTTGCTTGTTCCAACCAATTAGCCCAATACATTCCACCCACAAGAGACACAAGGTGTACAGTGCTGAGGTTACCATGGTAGCCCCCCAATGGTCCCCTTGAGGAAGGCCTCCATTTGCCAGCCCCATCCCCTCCATTATGAACTTACAGCACATTTATCACCTCGGCTTCCCAAGGGGGCTTCCAGACTGTCAGTGCTATTGATTGACTTAGCGATTTAAGGAGAGAATTCAAGTCATGGGTTGGGAATTTCCTGTGTACTTCTTCCTTCACTTACTAAAGTCTGGTGCTAATTTAATCCTTGCAAGAATGCTGTGCTGTTTGGCTATCCTGATGGTGACCCAAGAGCTGGTTGTTTATCACCATGGCTTATCAAAACTCACTGATTGCCAATATGTCTAGCTGATGTCAAATACAAGATCAGGCACCAAAAGTTTGTTCAGCCGAAGGCAAAAACTAAGAACAAATAAAGGACCCCACTAGACAGAAAATGCCAAAGCCAGGGAAGGGAAGCTTTCCATTGCTCTTAGATCACAGAGCTGGACTTTCCCAGTCAACAGGCAGGAGACAGAAGGAGGAGGCGACAAATGGTAAGCATTTACCTCCATTAATTCAATTTCAGAGGGAGTGTACCAGTTTAACTCATGGGACACACCTGGCTGCTGTATGCCTCCAGCACTCAGGAACAAGATACAGGGACCCTGTTAATTTCATCAACCTCTTTCTTTCCCAAAGAGGGGCCAACAAAATGTCTTCTCAAAGACAACAGTCTGAGAAATGGCCACTGACGTTGACTGGGGCTGAAGCCCTCCAATCTATAAAAATGTTACCAGCCTTATTTTCATGATTGCCCATCCCACATAGAGACCTGTTTAGACATTTTTTAAATTGCTAACCTAGGACATTTTAATTCCGTAGCTATACAAGTATCTTGTATCTGTCCATGCATTACATGTGGATCTGTGACTGGTATAGAAAAAGACATTTTTATCTCCCAAGATCCAATCACTTTTCCCTCTTGAGAGTAATACTGCCCCCTTTGGGAGAGAAAATCCAAGCTTAAATTCACACAAAAGGTGGCTGTTTGATAGCAAGGCATATCCTGCTGAGAGGAGAGAACTGAGAGCCTGTTAAATGGTAAAGAAGAGCCAGAAGGTGATCAGCAGTAATGCAACACCTTATGAGGTGATTTGTATAGAAGGTTCCAGGCTCATGTCCAGAGATCTTCCTGAACACTCTAGGAATACATGTGCCCGTGATCAGGGCTGGCTGAGGCTAAGAGTGGATCATGTTGTGTAGACCTGGTTAGAGTGCACTTTCTTTCAGTCATGAAAGAAAGAGAAAGGAGAAATAAAGAAAGAAAAAGAAAGAAAGAAAAACTTTAAGAGAAGCTAGTTAAGGAAAAAAAAAAAAGAGTTCAGGGAAGCAGGGGACCTAATAACAACATATATAACATATATATATATACATATATATATATGTGGGATCATGTTGTGTAGACCTGGTTAGAGTGCACTTTCTTTCAGTCATGAAAGAAAGAGAAAGGAGAAATAAAGAAAGAAAAAGAAAGAAAGAAAAACTTTAAGAGAAGCTAGTTAAGGAAAAAAAAAAAAGAGTTCAGGGAAGCAGGGGACCTAATAACAACATATATAACATATATATATATACATATATATATATGTGTGTGTGTATAAAGAGACTAAAAGTGAGAAATCACCTCCCACGAGGGATGGTCACACTAGAATCCCCTTCTCCATTTTTCTCTCAGATTTTGGGCATGCATACATGCCTGGCATGAGTTTTAAGGTGCCGGATCTGGGACTCGAACTCCAGTCAACTATGTGGGAGTCCAGTAATGTAACCATGATATCATCTACTGTTCCCCCAACTTACATATTTTTATGTAAATTTTATTGCCAAGAGCCATACAAAGTTAACCCTTATTTACTGATACAGGAAGTAGCTATTAATTGACGAATGGCATAAATATTACCCCCAATTTCTAAAACCACTGGCTTTCCCCACAATTTGACCAGATCAGTCTTTTATATATAGAGAGAGAGAGACCATAGATTAGTTTATTTTTAATGCCCATCATGCCATGAATGCATAGGGAAAATAGGTTCCAGTAGCTCAGGCTCCTTTCCATTGGTTCTCACAAAGTGTGCTTCTCTGGGTGGAGCAGGCTGCCGCTTCAGTTGAACCCAGGTAACTTTCTCTTTGGCTTCTTTCTTTTTCTGGTCATTTTTGTTCATGCATTTTAGGAAGCTATCTCTGCTCTTAGAATGCTTATTATGGTCAATACCCACATTAATTCTCTTGGCAAGAATCTTGTCATTAACTTGTTCATTCACAACAATGCCAACAGCATGCTGGGTAGCATTGTAGACTCTTCCAGTTTTGCCATGGTAACATTTGTGGGGCATTCCTTTTGAACAGTACCCATTCCCTTGATGTCTACAATATCATCTTTCTTGTAGATTTGCATATATGTTGCCAAAGGAACCACTCCGTGTTTTCTAAAAGGCCTAGAGAATATATATTGGGTTCCTCTCCTCTTTCCTTTTAAAGTGTTCGTCATTCTGGTTAATTACTGGAAGATGGCGGTTCCGGCCAAAAGGAAGCCAGATCAGTCTTTAAAGAAAATGTTATGCCAAGACTGATTTTGACTAGAGAGAAACACGTTTATCAGAACAGACAATGCCATTCTTCTGCCCTCACCACGGGATACCCAACTGTGCTATGTCCCTCTAGCTGTCCAGCTGTCTTCACCACACACCAGCCTCAGCCCTGTGTGGTTCCCTGTGCCAGTCAGTCTATTACAGCGTTCTGTAATTAGTCAGGAGTAGTTTAGACCTATGTTTCCATTCCTCATCTCCCTGATTGATTTTCTAAATTATGTGTCAGCATGAAGGTGTTTAGAAAAAAAAAAAAAAAAAAACTTAACTCAGCAGCAATTAACTGCAAAGCTTTTAAAGCTCAGTTTTCATTTCATAGGTCTTTAAGAGCCCATAACTACTGAAATCCAGTTGTATCTTACCCCCACATAAAAAAAGCAGCAAGAGAATTGAAAGACAGTGCCATCTAAGGCAACGCTTGCTAATTTTTTTCTTCTGTGCCTCATTTCTGTCAAAATTTCTTAAACACACATGCACACAGTGGATGAAAATGTATATAGGCAAGACTGAATTGAAGTAGGCAGTGCTTATAGAGGTGGCATTTGAAAGAATGTTCAAAATCTCTGACCATTTGGAACGTCAACACTTTGTTTTGGACAATGTTTAAATTTAAGACAGCTAGTGACGGCCTCATTCATTTCCTAGAACTGGAAAAGCTAAGCCTCTAAAACCACTACTCTCAGAAGAGTTCTTCTCCAACAGTTGAGAGTAAGGAGCAAAAGCAAAATAGATGACACTGCCCAGGGACCTTTGTGTCAAACATTGTTTAAAGAGCCCCCAATTGGCAGGAAGCTTAGAGACCTGGATACTGTTCAGCAGCAATGAGGAAAGGACTCCTCCTAGAATTTGGCACATACTTGTCCCTGGGGTATTTGTTGTGCTAACTGCATCCGAGGGCCAGTTGAGGAGTCTAAACATCCCAACACTACTGCTGGGTAAGGGCGGAGACTGAGACGGCTGATGTACAAAGACTCTACATCATCATATAATATCACAGCACTATGAAGCTGGTGTGTGGCAAAAGAAATGTTTCCTCCATGGCCTTCCACTTGCCGGGTGCAAGCAGTCACTGAAAGCTTTCTATTCCCATTGTGCCTCTCAAGGCCAATTTGAACTACACGTCACCTTCCATTTGTAAGTACAGGAATGTAAGGGTGTGTGTGTGTGTGTGTGTGTGTGTGTGTGTGTGTTAAAGTGAGCAGTCACTCTGATTTGGCCTTAGGAATTACAAAGTGAACCTTTATTCCTGGACTAACTCGTCCACTTGAACTCACACACCTAATCTCCTCTTGTCTCATGCACATTTCACTTCATGAGGTCATCGTATTTTGCATCTAGCTTTGGCTGCCAAGAATCTTGAAGTCCAGTGTTAGGCTCAAGTGCAGGAACTGCTACCGCCCACATTAACCACCACCATTTTCTTACCCCCACTCACCGCTGACCCTAATCTCTCTCTTTACGCAGTAAGGTCTTTGTTCTGTTACTCCTACTTGGATAGAATTTTTACAATAAGCTGCCCTGTAGCTTTTTTGATAAAAATGTAAATGAAAGAAAAAGAACTGAATTATCTTAAAGTGGCTTTCCATTTTGGAGCAACCCAAGTCTTTGAAATACCCTTGTATCAACATGTTTATTGAGAAAGGCTGCTCTGGGGTAGTGCCTTTTAGGGGGCGATTAGCACAGCATATCGGAAGTCCTAAAAGCTCTGCAGCATAACCTGCTACATGTGAACCGAAAGTCCTGTCTGTCTTCCTGGGTGAAGTTTCCCTGTCGATAAAATGATGACAAGGCTTGCTCTCTCTCTGTTACACTCATGTTATGAGGATCAATGGGACAGTGTCTATAAAGTGCTTTGAGCTCCTGAGGGGACAGTGCTCTATAACTATAATTACCATTATTGACAGCAGAGGAACTGCTGTGGGCTTCTCAAGGAACACTTCCTCGTCCTCTACCTGCCACAGCTCTGCAAAGGTGATTGGAGCCGCCGATGGACTCACACACAGGCAGGGTTTTCCTTCTGCTAGGAGAACATATTTGTCACTAGTTCCAATAAATGTCCAAAGCTCTAGGACAAAAGAGAGAGCTCAAAATGCAGAGACGATCCAAGAAGGCTGAAAACAACACTCGTCATTACTACCATCAAAGGAAAGCTTGAAGCTCCCCCTGTACATCGGTGTAAATCGGCATAATGTGGGAAGGGTGGGCAGCAGATGGCGCAGGGCTGGGATCTGCTCAGCTAGCCCTCACAGAGACATATTCTTTGTCCTAGTTAGGAAGTGCTCATAGAGGATCCCATTCTTCACAGTGGAAAAAAATGAATGGCCACATCTGTCAAATCAGCAAGGCTTTTCACGGCCCTTTGAAGACTCTTCCTTCTAGAAGGAAGCCTGTACTATCTCAAGGAGGTGCCAGGGTCCCAGTAAGGATGTCACGCTGTCTCCTGCTGTGACTACTCTCCTTCCTCTTATCTGGCTGCTAACACAATATATCATCTTCAGTTTGGTCAGAATTCCACGGGCAGATTTCTCCCTTGGACAGCCCTGATCCGTCTCTGATCTGAAACATTGCCCCTTTGTAACCAATGGGATGTTAAGGCTATTTTTTAAATTATTATAGTCTCTGATTCCTTCTCTAGCTCCTCTGTTTTGAATATATTCTTCCAAGCCTTTTCTACCTCAAAAGAATACCGGGATATATCCTAAAATCAGACTTCACTGACTTGACTCTGGTAAAAGGATATTTGCTTGCCTTTTTAAAAAAAGTCTGGGCACAGCTTATGTGATAATGCTGATATGGTGCATAGTACCCGTGGCTCACCACTAACTTCACTGAAATGAGATGGTTTCTGGGTCAGGAGAATAAAAGAATAATAAGAAAAAAAAACATATATACAAAGGGAAACACAAAAAGTTTATGGAGTGAGCCCATCCTGGAGCAAAGTAATTAAGTGAGCTGGTTGCCAGGTGACTAATCACAGTTCAAATCCTGACCCCAGCACCTTTAAAAACATGCTGGGCACATGTGCAAGTGTGCCCCAAATCCCAATGGGTTGGAAAAGTGGAGAAGGGATTAGGGCATAACCACTTTTCATTGAGGAGTTGCTTTCTCCCTTACTCTCCCTGTCTCTCTCTCTCTGTTCCTCCCTGGCGAGCACATGTACCCTCTAGCAATTAAAAAGAAAAGGTTTGTGGGAAAATGGAATTCAAGAATGAGTTTAATTTTGTTCAAAAAAAATTTGACATCCATGAACAGCTTTTCATAATACACATTTTCCATGAACTTTTAAAAGTCATACACACACACACACACACACACACACACACACACGTGTATGTTGCTCCAAGATTCATATGAGTGTAAAAGAAAAATACACTGTACTTAGCATCCTGCTTTCCGTGTAGCATCGGTAAATGCCAGAAAATGTGATTTCAGAATATCTGAAATTCAACTGCAAACTTACATTAACACTTAGGAAAAAGGAGGGGAACGTAAAGTGACAAATTTACTTGGAGTCTCGCAGACTCTTTTTAGCCAAATTGCCGGTTTGAGACAGCTCATCATCTTTGTGAGAACGTGAACTGCAGACTTGTCACTTTCCCACTCTGTGCTAATACAAACGGAATGATGATGCACCTGCCCTCCCCAGTCAGCAGCCCGGTTCCCGTCCTCGGCTATGCTTTAGAGCCAAAGCAAAGTCCTCCCAAGGGACTAATGAAGGGCTGTCATCAGCACTCTGTGACTGGATAATGGTGGAATAAATGTTATGGACGAGCAGCACCTTCATGTGGAAAATACAAGCTTCAAAAACAAACAGAATGGACTTGTTGATTGAAGGCCCCTCAAGCACAGCGTTCAGCTAACAGGATATGTTGCCCTTAGTTACTTCTGTCTCCTGGCCTGTCCTCGCAGACCACTACCTCCTTCTTCCACAGGATCAGGCTTATTTCCTCCCAGTCAATCACTTATGTTGGGAACATTCACCCCAATGAATGTTGCCCGGATACTAAAAACAAACAAACGAACAAACAGGAGTGTACAAGCCCATGAACCCTTTAGCGTTAATCTGATTCTATTTGCCCATTAGGAGAGCAATAAGTGTTTGATAAGAAACAATAAATAAATGAGATAATTTATTAAGAAGTATTTGGATTAGGGGTCAGCAGGTGGGGTGGTGGTTAAGGTGCTAGACCCCCACATGGCAGGCCAGTTTGGGTCCTGGAACTGGTGGCTTGAAAATCATGTCAGGCACATGTGCCTAAGATCCCAGGAGGAGAAGGGATTGACTGCATTGTAGCCATCCCCCCTGGGGGGTGATTTCTCACTTTCCCTCTCACTGTCTCTTTCTGTCTCTTTCCCACAAGTTAAAACAAACAATAAAAATAAATAAATCTTCAAAGGGATTCTGTTCTACATCATTAGTGTGGCAGGGTTTGATAGCTCTAAGTCCCCGTGTATTTTATTCCCAGTTCTTATCTTTGGATCACAGAGGGCAGAAGGGAAGATTGTGCCCCTCCTCACCACCACCAAGGCTGCCATGCTGGCATTTGCAAAGCTAGGGTCTTTGCTGCACCTCTACCGCCTGTTTACTGGATCAAATACCCCTTTGATCCTTCTCACCATGCTGCTGAGAAATCCATAAGAATCAGGTTACCTGCTGAGACTAAGTTAACTTCTTCAAACTGTATGTCACATCAGCATGAAATCATCAATTGGTGAAATTATTCTTGCGTATAGGAAAACTAAGACTAAACAAAAGTTCATTTAAATCATTATTGATAAGTCTACATGCTGATTTGAATGTGGTCATAGATATCAAACTGCTAAAAAGTTGTGTAGGATAAAATAAGGGGTATGTGTGGGCACGCACATGTGTGATATAAAATGTATGTAATACATATACATATATATGTGTGTTCATATATGTGATAAATATGCACACATATGCCTATGTATAATACATATTTAGGTAAACTACTACTATTCAAAAGTTTTCTCATCAACACCCCTGCTTCCCCCAAAGTCCTCCATCCATTTGTATTTATTTTATTTAAATTCTAGTCGTTCTACCTAGAAAACATTTCTTTCAGATTGGCTCTATTAACCCCTTGGTTGGGGGAAGGCTAAGTGTTAAGGGGCCTCAGGATTCACCATAACATTGCACTTGGGCTCATCTCACGTTCACTGCCCACACTCACTTGAGGGAGTTGCTGACAGAAGCTGCTGAATACTTTTTTTAAAAAAATTTGCAATGCTATTCAGTGATCCTTCCTGTAAATGATTTCCTTTTCACAACTGGAATGATCAATCAAGAGAGGTTTTCCGCAATGAAAACAAGAAATTTCACATTCCAATGAGTACGAATTTTCACAAATTGTAACAGAGGCTATCACAGCCATGGATAATGACGACAGGAGCTTGTCAGAGGCCCAGCTGTTCCAGCAAGTGTTCTATGGCTACGTGGAGAGCCTTGACCCCAAGAGGTTTAGTCAGGGTGGATGGCCTTTATGAATTCCTAGATGTCCAAGCCACTAGGCAATGACCATGACTGTTAGGCCTCTAAAAGTTCTGCCTTCAGAAAAATCCAAGCCAAGACATAACTAACCCCTCATCCTCAGCATGCATATCCTTCCTCTCACCACTAGCCACCTACAGCTCAGAGGCAGTTGCCTAGCAACTCTGGTGATAAGAGGAGCTGGAGCCAAAGCAGCACTTCAATGGCTTCCCTGGATGGCATCGTTAGCTTTATGTGGTCTTCTACCACATTGAACCGAAATTTCAAGGTATTCATTTCTTTTCCTTCTTTTTCTTACTTTTTTCAAAGAGCAGGAAGCCTATGCTCATTGTAAAATGTGAACCAACATAAAAAGGGGACCAGATGGTGGCATGGTGGTAAGTCATGACATTCTGCAAGGCTGACTCACATGAGAAGTTTCTCAGTGGAACTGGAAGCCTTCCTGAGTATACCGGGTACGTATGCCCTCATAATCAAGGGTTGGCTGAGGCTAAGAGTGGATCACAGTATCAAGAACCTACTGAGGGTGCTCTTGCTCTCTCACCGGTGTCAATTTTCCAGCCTCCTGGGTGTCAATAGAGACTACTTTCTGGGTTGCAACTGTGAGTGACCTCTAGCTTCCTGGTGTCCAAAGGCAGTCATAGTGATGACAGCAGTGGGGAGCAGAAGGCGAACCCCTGACCTCAGCATAGCCTCAGCTGGCCTCAGAGCAGGTACCTCCCCTCAGGCATCAAGTCTACAATGTTTTAGGTGTCACCACCCTTGGCAGGCCAGTTTGGGTCCTGGAACTGGTGGCTTGAAAATCATGTCAGGCACATGTGCCTAAGATCCCAGGAGGAGAAGGGATTGACTGCATTGTAGCCATCCCCCCTGGGGGGTGATTTCTCACTTTCCCTCTCACTGTCTCTTTCTGTCTCTTTCCCACAAGTTAAAACAAACAATAAAAATAAATAAATCTTCAAAGGGATTCTGTTCTACATCATTAGTGTGGCAGGGTTTGATAGCTCTAAGTCCCCGTGTATTTTATTCCCAGTTCTTATCTTTGGATCACAGAGGGCAGAAGGGAAGATTGTGCCCCTCCTCACCACCACCAAGGCTGCCATGCTGGCATTTGCAAAGCTAGGGTCTTTGCTGCACCTCTACCGCCTGTTTACTGGATCAAATACCCCTTTGATCCTTCTCACCATGCTGCTGAGAAATCCATAAGAATCAGGTTACCTGCTGAGACTAAGTTAACTTCTTCAAACTGTATGTCACATCAGCATGAAATCATCAATTGGTGAAATTATTCTTGCGTATAGGAAAACTAAGACTAAACAAAAGTTCATTTAAATCATTATTGATAAGTCTACATGCTGATTTGAATGTGGTCATAGATATCAAACTGCTAAAAAGTTGTGTAGGATAAAATAAGGGGTATGTGTGGGCACGCACATGTGTGATATAAAATGTATGTAATACATATACATATATATGTGTGTTCATATATGTGATAAATATGCACACATATGCCTATGTATAATACATATTTAGGTAAACTACTACTATTCAAAAGTTTTCTCATCAACACCCCTGCTTCCCCCAAAGTCCTCCATCCATTTGTATTTATTTTATTTAAATTCTAGTCGTTCTACCTAGAAAACATTTCTTTCAGATTGGCTCTATTAACCCCTTGGTTGGGGGAAGGCTAAGTGTTAAGGGGCCTCAGGATTCACCATAACATTGCACTTGGGCTCATCTCACGTTCACTGCCCACACTCACTTGAGGGAGTTGCTGACAGAAGCTGCTGAATACTTTTTTTAAAAAAATTTGCAATGCTATTCAGTGATCCTTCCTGTAAATGATTTCCTTTTCACAACTGGAATGATCAATCAAGAGAGGTTTTCCGCAATGAAAACAAGAAATTTCACATTCCAATGAGTACGAATTTTCACAAATTGTAACAGAGGCTATCACAGCCATGGATAATGACGACAGGAGCTTGTCAGAGGCCCAGCTGTTCCAGCAAGTGTTCTATGGCTACGTGGAGAGCCTTGACCCCAAGAGGTTTAGTCAGGGTGGATGGCCTTTATGAATTCCTAGATGTCCAAGCCACTAGGCAATGACCATGACTGTTAGGCCTCTAAAAGTTCTGCCTTCAGAAAAATCCAAGCCAAGACATAACTAACCCCTCATCCTCAGCATGCATATCCTTCCTCTCACCACTAGCCACCTACAGCTCAGAGGCAGTTGCCTAGCAACTCTGGTGATAAGAGGAGCTGGAGCCAAAGCAGCACTTCAATGGCTTCCCTGGATGGCATCGTTAGCTTTATGTGGTCTTCTACCACATTGAACCGAAATTTCAAGGTATTCATTTCTTTTCCTTCTTTTTCTTACTTTTTTCAAAGAGCAGGAAGCCTATGCTCATTGTAAAATGTGAACCAACATAAAAAGGGGACCAGATGGTGGCATGGTGGTAAGTCATGACATTCTGCAAGGCTGACTCACATGAGAAGTTTCTCAGTGGAACTGGAAGCCTTCCTGAGTATACCGGGTACGTATGCCCTCATAATCAAGGGTTGGCTGAGGCTAAGAGTGGATCACAGTATCAAGAACCTACTGAGGGTGCTCTTGCTCTCTCACCGGTGTCAATTTTCCAGCCTCCTGGGTGTCAATAGAGACTACTTTCTGGGTTGCAACTGTGAGTGACCTCTAGCTTCCTGGTGTCCAAAGGCAGTCATAGTGATGACAGCAGTGGGGAGCAGAAGGCGAACCCCTGACCTCAGCATAGCCTCAGCTGGCCTCAGAGCAGGTACCTCCCCTCAGGCATCAAGTCTACAATGTTTTAGGTGTCACCACCCTTGTAATGATTCTGTAGGCCCATAAATCCCTTTCTGCTTAAAATACATAGAGTTCTATTTCCTGCAGTAAGTCCTGGCCAAAATAGTGACACAATTTTCAGTCATTCCCTTACTGTGGTGTTTTCATTTTGTTTCCACGTTTGGCACTGTAAACAATGCAATAACAAACATCCTTGGCTTAAACCTTTTATTTCTATAGAGTGCATGCCTATAAGATTGCATGTTGAAGAGGGCAGGTTTGAAAGATGAGTATGTTCTTATAGTAATAAATGTGTTTCATATACTTTCTGGAAAGGTGCCAGCAATTCATTTCTCTAGTAGTAATTCAGATTTCCATGCATACCTGTCAGTAATAGGCTTCATCATTGTTTTTCATTTTTGTTAGTCTAAAGGAGCATCTAAAGTAGAATCTCACAAAGTAGCAATTTATTTCGCTCTCAGTGAATTTGAGCACCTGAGAGGGACCTGAATATTTTTGGCCATTAGTATTTGCTGTTCCACAGTGCCCATTCACATCTTCTTACCCATTTTTATTTTGAATTTTTTGTTTTCTCTTCTTTAAGTTTCTGACAAATTTGTGAGAGGCAATTGTTTATATAGATTTTAACACATTGTCTGTGAAATGCTTTTTAATCTACTGTTCTCTATACTATATAGTCAAACATGTCTCTTTTTTTTTTTCTTTTATGGGTTCTGGGGTTTTAGTTTTAATTAAGAAAATTTCGGACCAGCAGGTGGTGTAGTGGTTAAGGAGCTGCTCTCCTGTATGGTCGACCACAGTTCAAGTACTGGACTCAGCGGCTTGAAACTCATGCCAGCCATGTGTGCATGTGGGCCCCAAATCCTCAGAGGAGACTGGAGAAAATGGGATGATGTCTTGTTGTCTATCTCTTTCCAGTGAGCACACATACCCTATAGCAAAAAAACTCTCAAAGAAAGAAAGAAAGAAAAATTTCCCAAATCCTGGATTATATTTTCAATTTCTCAAATTCCTTTTGTAATTTTAGTAATTCTCTTTATCTTTTTTTCAATTGCCAGAGGGTGTATGCACTCATTAGAGAGACAGAGAAAGTACCCCAAAACGGAACCTGATCATGTCTCAATCCCTTTTCATCCATTCCTCCATCCTATCAGGACCCCAGTCACACAAACATGCACACACAAATACACACACACACACACACACACACACACACACGTATAAGACTACTGTTTTCTAAGCCACTGGAGCCAGGATTCAAATAGCAGTCAGCCATTTGAGATCCAGCTCCCTATGCAGAGGACTTAATCACTGCACCACAGAGCCGGCCCAGTCCTTTTTAATATTAACTTTGAAAAATCCATTTGGAATTCTGCTCTAGGCTATGATAAAAACTGGGAAGCAACTTGATTTTTCTCCAGATGCAGAGGCAGCTGCACTAACATCTTTGATCTAGCTCTCCCTAGGGAGTGAGATCCACGTCTGTTCCTCTGTTTCATTCCCCTGTATTTTTCTGCATTGATCAGTTGGTTTTAATACAACTGCTATTGTTTTTCACATTTTTTTAGCAAGCTCAAATGCAATTATTCTTCCAAATAACTTTACTGTCACCTTACAACAAATACAACACTGTTGGATTTCTAACTGAAATTGCATTCCATTTGTATTAATTTGGGGAAACTGCCATTTTTTATGATATATTTTCCCATTCAAGAATATAGTATGACTTTACATTAGTTCAAATAACATTTTTTCCTTATAGATGCTATATCTCTGTTGAATTATTCATAGGTGTGTTATAGTTTTTACAACTACACTTAATGAAATATTTAAGTTTTACCTGGGTATCACTAAAATGGAGAAAAATTTATTGGCTTTCTACATTTAACTACTCTCTCAACACTTTAGCAAGTTTTCTAGCTTTTTACTAGCGACCCTTAGATTTCTCAGAAAATAGTCACGTAGTAAGCAAAAATGTAATAGCTTTGTCTTTCTGTCTTTTAAAAAAAAAATCTACCATATGATAATGCAAATTCTATTATAAGACAATCACTGAGTGAACTCAAATAAGAACAAGATAACTTTACTCAGGGATTGGAGAAGACATGAAGAGAGGTAGATAATAGATCCCTGCATCTCTATTCTTTCTCTGCACCAATCTCTGCAACAAAACAGGAGTCAAATAGCTAGAAAAGTCCCAAATTCATTATCAATGTCTTCAAATGTCCAATCCACTGATATTTAAACTGGAACAGACAAGGTTTATCAAGTAGCACCAGAACTGATTTATACAGCACAGCACAGCTCCCAAATTCCCAGCTGGTTACAAGCCTGGTCTCATTTTATTCACTCACAAAAATACAGCTCTATGTTCCACACAGTTGAACATTAGGGGCTTTGTTTATTGCATTATGATGGGGTTTTATTAGTTTTGCCTTGTTTTACTTCATTTTGTGTATTTTTTTTAAATTGCTCTTACTGCATTCTCTAATGTCTTAAAGAAAATCATTGAATAATAATACTAGGAGGAAGCATCCTCTGTGTAGTGCTTGCTTGATTTTAATTGAAATCATTGTGTTTTGTTACTTAAAATAATATTTGTTATTGGTTGTTGGTAACTGATCTTCATCATTTTAAAGTAACTTCTTTCTGATTAAGTCAGGAATATGCTTGGCTGGAAGTAACAGAAAGCCCGATCATGACTTAAACAAGAAATTGAGAGGTAGACAACTACTGGTATTGATTTAGCAGTTCAGCCAGGTCAGAAATGGAGCTTATGGTTAGGTTGACCTATCCTTGGTACCTGTACCAGGTTCAGGTATTACGGTCACATTCAAGGCAGAAGGAAGGGAGAAGAGACAACACCAACTACACTGATCCTTTTTTTCTTATATTAGTAAACGTTTTATGATAATATCACAGAAGACTAGGAAAAAACAACCGTGACTTTTTTTTTTCCCCCTGACTTTTCAGGGAATTCTTTTAGAATGTAGACTGGCCAGCACAGTGTAGACCATGCATCAGAGACCTCAGTTCAAATGTGGTCACACCAACCAACCTGAATGTCCACAAACCGATGAATGGATTGGAAAAGTGTGGTATATATACTCTATGGAATACTACTCAGTCATAAAAAATAACAAGACCCTGGAATTTGATCGAAAGTGGTCAGATATGGAGGATCTATTGCTGAGTAAAGTAAACCAGGCTATGAAAGAAAGATATTGTATGTATCTACTCAATATATACAGACTATCCTCACTCTATGATAGAGAGAAAAAAATTGGAGGACATAAAAGCAGTGAAGGTACTTAATGAGAATAGGACAGTGTGGAATTGGGGAAGTGAAGAGAAGAGGATAGAGAAAGCAAGTGAGCAATAGAGAGGCAGGACGTTAGTGAGAAACAGATATGGCTTATTAACTGTTGGTGATGACATGTATAGTATTCTCAACTGGATTGGTCTGAGAAGTATTTCATGATGGGCAAAATATTTTTACAAGCAAAATGAGAAATAGCGATCGACTGCTTTAAAAAATAATTATAATAATAATAATGATTGGGGAAAACATAGAAAAGATATCGAATGTTGAAGTGGGGAAATTAATGTCTTTGTACTGACTGACTTGCATGGCATTCCCTTTTGAAAAAGCAATGTAATACGCTGTAAAGTTATATGTAATCCAATGTAATATAAAGAAGATTATGATGATAATAAAAATTAAAATAAATAAATTAAAATGTGGTCACACCTTAGCCATGGGCAATTTACTTAACCTTAGTTTCAGATTTCTGACCAGTCATATGAAAAGATACTACTCACCTGAGTATGCTGTGAAGAGTAGATGAGAGCACATTAGAGAAAATGTCCCACTCTTCCCAGGTGCAGCAGAGAGCCTCGGTAAACATGCATTCCTTTCCTGCTTCTCACAGGCTTTTTCCCTTGGTCAGAGGCCACTGAGGCATCATCTGGCTGAGCTCCTGGACTGACATTCCAATGCCAGAGTAGTTCTTAGCCATGATTGAACCAATGCACTCTCCAGTGTGTTACCCTCAAATGCTTCCCAGTTCTCCGTTATAGTTTGAATGACGGTTTATCCCCCTATGCTTCCTGTTTTAGAATTTGATGTTGGGAAGCAATGATGGTGATCAGACCTTGGTGATTGCATTATGGAGGTGACAGTCACATCAATAGGTCAGTGATGTATCCAGAGGCGAGTTCTGTAATAACTCTCATGAAAAGCGGTTTGTTCTTGCCAGAGCTGGTTATTGTAAGAACCAGAACTTCCAGAAGTACTTCTCTCTCACACATTCTTTTTCTCTCTCCACATGTGCCTACTATGTCCTTTGTATTTTTGTTGGCCATGTACTTTCCAACCAACAGAACTGTGAGTTTTTAAGTACCTCCTTAAAAAGCACTTCATCTCAGGTATTTCTATTAGCAATGCAAAAACAGATTAAGACATTCCATGTTCAATGCAAGATCAGTGGTTGCTGCTGTTCATAAAATTTAACTGACAAAACACATATAAAATGCTCAAGAGGGCCAGCACGTGATGTGTTGGTTAAGGTACTAGATTCCCGCATTGGCTGACCATGGTTTGAGTCCTGGACCCGGCAGCTTAAAAATTACGACAAATAGCAACTTCAGCTGTGAACTAGTGCTTTCAAAGACTTAAAATGAAGATTTTCTGCTGAGATTTCTTCCTCACTTATTTCTAACTCTGCTCACTAAGTGTCTAGACAGGTCCAAGTGAACAGAATCTATACTTCTGAATACAGTTAGGGTCAGAATATTCTTCTATTCCCACTGATTCTGATGCACAAAGAGTGAGAATGGAACAGAAGAGAAATTGCAGTTCATATCCTCTTGCATGCCTCTTAACACTCAGACTGAACTTCAAGAATTAAGAAATGTAACATCCATCTGATGGCTAGAAATCACCGCAGGATCACAAGAAATATGAAGAAAAAAAAAGAAAAACCTCTCCTCCAAGGAAAAATAAGTCCTCTTCATCCTCAGAAAGCATGATGAAATTCATGGAAATGTCTATAAAGAATTTAGAATTTTCATGGTGATGAAGCTTACAGAGATCGAAGAGAAGAGAGACAATGAACTGCAGAAGAGGCAGGGGAAAGAAGCTTACGAGCTTCAGGAGGTGAGGAAATTCTTGAAAGATCTAAAAGAGGAATTACACACTTTAAAAAAGAATCAAATGGACCTGTCAGAGATGAAGACTATGATACAGGAGGTCAAAACCTCCCTTGAAAGTATTAAAAGCAGACTATATCACACTGAAAATGGAATCTCAGTTGTAGAAGATAGAATTACTGGCCTAGAAAAATCCACCACAAAGACTGAGGAAATTGTCCAAAAACATGAGAATACTATACAAGAAATACTAGATACAATTAAACGTCCAAACATCCAGATAATTGGTATCCCAGAAGGGGAAGAGACCCATAAGGGCATTGACAATCTATTCCATGAAATCCTGGAAGAAAACTTTCCAAACCTAGAGAAGCTTTCAAAGATCCAGTCGCAAGAAATACAAAGGACCCCAAATAAAATCAACCTAAGAAGATCTTCTCCCAGACACATTATAGCCAGATTGAGCAAAACCACAGACAAAAACAAGATACCAAGATTGGCAAGAGAGAAATGGCAAGTTACCTACAAAGGACATCCCATCAGGCTGACAGAGGATTCTCATCAGAAACAATGCAAGTGAGGAAAGAATGGGAAAATATATTCAAAGTGTTAAGGAAAAAGCAATTGCAACCACGGATACTATACCTGGCAAGATTATCCCTCATATGGGAAGACAAGACAAGAACATTCTCAGATAAACAAAATCTGAAAAAGTTTACCAACACCAGACCAGATCTCCAAGAAATTCTGCAGAGAGTGCTATACCAGGAAAATTAATTACAGTCACACAGAAATAAAACTTCAAAAGCTAAGAAAATGGCCAACTTAATCATGGGGACAAGTCTAGAGTTGAATATTATATCCCAGAATTTAATTGGGAAAATTGAATCACAACAAAAGATAAAGTACATGAGACAACTGGTGAAATAGAATTTTTATGACTTTTGACTAAAATATTGTTGGTTTTTTCTAGGCTTTGTTTTCCAATTTTAAGGATTTTTGTCTTGTCTTGAGCTGCTGATAGGTTTATGTACCTACTATTTGAACAGAATCCCAACCTATTTCCTGGCTTTAAGTTTTTATAAACATATTTCCTTAGCATTTCTTTGATTTATTAAAGTTAAATCTGCTTTTCTTGAAACTGAAAAATATAGTAAAAAATACATAATTAATGAGCATAGTGAATTATATAGCATCAGCTAGGTGCTACTTTATAGTATATTCATTCTACTCAGGTGTCATGCCTTAAGTCAGACATGTATTCATAGATATGTATATCTCAGCAGAACTTGCTGTTGGAAGTAGTTAGATTATTTAAGGAATTTTGTGAATCAATAAAATGTGGGGGGGGAAAGGAATGGAAAACAATTGTGAAAACCTGAGATAGTGCGGGAGGAGCATGGAAAATGGCAGAGGGTTAGAAATAGGGGGAAATATATAGATATATACACATATGTACATATGAAACTAGAAATGGAAAATTATTGACCATAACATGTATGATTAAACTACTATGTAGCATCTTCTGGATGGGAAGTTACATTTTGTATGCTGTGACAATGCTCAGTGAATAAATGTAAATTAATTAATTAAAAAAATAAGAAAAAAAAGAGATAAAAAAGAAAAATGTTTATATGATAATAAAAGATGCATCTATGTTGAAATAGTAGTTTATAAGTCAATTTCTCACTTTTTTAGAAAAAGTCTCTTCTAAACATTGTACCCTGTCTGAGATGATTTATAAGTTTTATTATTGTGTAATTCCATTTGGTAGAAACAATTCAAATTAGAAAGGAAAAAAGATCTAAATATTAGAATGTGTTTAAAGAAATTTGGATGTATCATTTTTCAAGGGCACAGTCTACTTTTCTATCAATAGAAAGACTGAGTGAATAATGGAGGAAAATGGATTGTGGCACTGCCATCTCCGTTGGTGAGTGATTTCTTGCTTTCTGTCTCTGTCTTTTGGGGAAGAACGAACAAAGGAAAGAAAGAAAGAAGAAGAAAGAAAGAAAGAAAGAAAGAAAGAAAGAAAGAAAGAAAGAAAGAAAGAAAGAAAGAAAGAAAGAAGGAAGGAAGGAAGGAAAGAAGGTAGACTAGCATGTAAAAATGACCTGTACATTTCATGGTGTGTGCTGTTTCTCTAATTTTTAAGAATGTTTCTGTCTTAAATATTTCCCTGGACGTGCCTTTATGGTTCTTTTTTTATAGATATTACCATAATGATCCTTAAGCTTTGTGTAACAAATATTTATTAAATAAAATATACTTAATAAACAAAAAGATATATAACAAATAAATAGATAAATGTTTTTTTTGTGTGTGTGTGGGGGGCGGGTAGCCATAGGGCGCATGCGCTCACCAGAAAGAAAGAGACAGAGAGACAGAAAGTAAGAAATCACCCCCCAGGGGAAATGGCCACGCCGCAATCCCTTCTCCTCCATTCGCCTCTCGGGATCTTGGGCACCCAAGCACATGCACTCAGCGTGAGTTTAAGCCACCAGGTCCAGGACCCAAACCACAGGCGACTACATGGGAGTCCAGCAACATAACCAGTACGCCA
>NW_006202061.1:673193-681641 GCF_000334495.1 Tupaia belangeri chinensis
CGAATCACAGCTTTTCAATCGTACATGGTTACCATACAACAGGGGCTGGATGACAACAACAGTCTCCCAGGAAAGGTGCTGGCACAGTTCAGGCCTGCTGGGCTCTGCCATCACTACTGAAGCTGTGGCACATCTCTTAATTAACTTATTTTAAATTTTACTTTAAAAAAAAATTGTCAGAAGGGGCATGTGCTCACAGAGTAGTGAAAAGAGAGAGAGAGAAGAGAAAACACCCTCCATGGAGAATGCTCACACCACAATCTCCTCCGTCTCTGCCTCCTTTTGAGATTTCAGGTATACACACATACATACGTGACATGTTTCTCAAGCTGCCAGGTCGGGACTTAAATTACATTGCTGGCCATGTAGGATCCAGCCACCTTAGCCATCAAGCCACAGGCTGGTCCCCCCCAAAATTATTTTCAATCCTGACAATATTTCAAGAAAAAGGAACAATCAGTGGGCATCATCCCTCGGAAACATGGAAATAAAAGCTCTCTAGGATAAGACCATACCGGATCCTAACAAATGTGGAGCACAAAGCAAGTCTTCAGACAGAATCTTCTGTAGTGGTTTCAGCCAGACTTGCACTGACGTAGCTGCCATCTTTCAAATGAGGTGTGGGCAGCCAGCTTTTGAGGCTTCAAAATCAAGTCTCGGCTTGCCCAGGAGTCCAGTCTTCCCAGTATTTATGTTTAGCATTAAAAACCTCATGCAAAAATAATGACCTTGGCTCCTGGGGCTTCTGCTATTTGAGAAAGCCACTCAAGTCAAAGCTTCAGGGCACCCATCCTACCTTCACAAGGTGATGCATATTGATAAATCGGGAGATAAATTATTCCTGGCTGTTATACAGCTTCAAGTTTTCTTTCATTTAATTAGCTCAGCTGCATAAAGACTTATTTGGAGTCCTTTTTAACCTCCTAATGGAAAAGTTAAATCAATTCTATTCAAAATGTTTAGAAAACAAAATCATGATCCAGAAGTATCAAAGTTAAATCTTGGATTACAGCGACAGGAAAAATCAGCTTCCCAACTGCAATCTGAACAAGTCCCAACTTTAATGCTGCCGTAAAAGTGTTTCGTGCAGTACTGAGACAAGATCTAATAATTCCTTTATGAACAATGAAAGAAATCTATCACTGAGGCCTTGCAGGCAGGAACACAGATTTAGGGAGTCAAAACACCAAGCATTCCCATGCATGACCCCACCACATGAACCCCTAATTAATTATTGGCGTCCTAATGTGAAAAATACTTTCATAACTGAAGGGTGACCTATTCCCATTCATAAGCAGACCACAAATCAGTCATAATTCCCCAAACACCGTGAAGGGGCTGCTCGATTTGTATCTGTGTTGAACTTCAAGTGTTGCATAATTTATATCTAAAATCCACTCTCATACATCTACTAAAATACCCACTCTGACCTTCGCTCCCAATCCCAACTGCATTAAAAGGGACTATAAATCACTGGGACACAGGCACCCAATCACAGCCCAGCTCTCTCAGAGCCAGCCAACTTTCTTCCCTTGATGAGTTCATCATCCCCTCGAATAGGTTATAAAAATCGTCTGCATTTTGAGATAATAATTCACAGGCTCTCTCCATTTTACACCATAGTTCATTGTCCACCCAGGTGAATCAAGTGACTGTGTAGACAAATGGAGCAAACAGGTTCACAGAGTTTTCTATTTATCCTTGCCTCTAGAACACCACCCTCAGATCTATGTTTATGCCTGCAATGGGCCTATTCGCAACTTAACAGAACTCTGCTTTTGTCTCAAAAAGACTTCCTGTTTTAGGATGGCCTGAGCCCACTGGAAGCTCATTGTCCTTTGGTTGCAGCAAAGTTTTGCCTTGAGGTGCAAACATTTCTTGATTAAAAAGCAATGTTGTTTACCTAGTTTTGCCAAGGAAGAAAATTCTTTGAAAAAAATCCTCTCAATCCATGAATAGGGTTAAATTGGCTATATTGATAATACTGATGATATGACATCCACCTCTACCCCAAATAGCTATTCAGGTAGAAAACTAGAAGCCCTGCAGCAAACAGGTGCAGAAAAAAGAGGTTTCTTCTAGCAGTTTCCAGGGAGATTTTCCAAAGGGATCCAAGAAGAAGTGGGAAAAACGCTTGCTCCCAATTACCACCCAGCAGTGAGGCTGCTCAAGATTCTCCTAGGCAACTATGTTGTCATCTGTGTCTTGGTCTACCCATAATGACAGTAGAGGGCTCTTAGGCTGAGACAGTGGCCGAGCTTGCTTCAGAACGCGTATCGCCTGAGTCTGTCTCCAGAGAAGTGGTATTCTTAGAGGTGGCATTTACCTATGTCATTCAAGGAACATGATCAATGATCCCCTCCCCACAGTGGTATGTCTGACTGAAGTCCTGTCCCCATAATCTACAAGGAATTTATTGTGCTTGGCTGCCTGCAAAGACAGACAATTTGTGAGGGTCGCAAATACAAAGCTGGTCACCAAGCTACAAAGAAGGTGAAGGAGCTTGAAACATACCTCTTATCCTCCAACTGGCTTACTAGAGGTTTAAATTTCCTACATGTATTATAGCACAAGAAGAAAAAAAGGGTGGGGGGCTCCCAAATGGATCCTCCCAGCAGAATGAGATTTGCGGTCAAAAAGATACCATTGTGGCAGACTCACAGAGTGTTATTTTTTTCCCCTTTCTTTCTTTTCTCCTACTTCTCCTTTCCTTCTTTTTCTTCCTTCTTTCTTTTTGATTGAAAAAATACCCTCCACAGTGTCTGTTTTTGAGGTATTCCTTTCTCCTGACACCTCAGATGTGGGTAAGGGCTCTGTACAGGACAAACTAGCCATGTGCCGGTTTGTTCTGCCTGCTTCTGGGCCTGGTGATCATCCCTGACCTCCCCACGTTATCACACTACAGTTCCTTATGGCAGGGAAGGGCCTAGAGCTGAAAGATGCAGAAGGGAGTCACTCCGTGTGGAGAAGGAGGGAAAGAATCATCCCCTTGGATAAAGAAAGACTGTCAGTACCATATATAAAAAGGCAGGATTTTCAAAATGGCTTTTTACCCCTGTTGTTACATGGGAAAAAGCCGCTGTCAGAACCAGCTGCCTTTGGAAAGAGAAGACAGAAATCCAAATGAGAGTAAGAATAAGCAGCAGGAAGTATTGTCATTAGGCAGGAGGTGATGCATGGAGCCCAGTAACGAGGAAGACTCTGTGAAGGATTAAGGCCAAGTCCCCCAGTGCCTGGATTCTGACAGAGGATAAAGGTGGTGCCCTGCCCTGTAAAGAAAAAAAGGCACCCCTGGCAATTTTGAAGCATTCCGTCAAGCTGTGATATCTGGAGAGGTGTTGAAATGAGTTCTCCTTGGGCCATTTGCAGGCACCTGGAACAATATTCTGTAAAGAGAAGCCACCAGCTTGGTTTTGTGAAAAACAAATTGTTATCAGCCTAACCTCATTTGGCTTCGTGGTAGATTGACAGGCGGAAGGAGAAAGCAATAGATGCTATCTCTGGGCGCTTCTGTTAGTCTCTGGGTCCTCTCATTGCCACCAGCAACCTAAGAAATTGGCCTCTGAATGAATCATTTCTGACCAGTGGCTAAAGAGGACAGAAAGCTCAGCTTTAGAAATGAATGGAGAAACAGAAAGCAGAAAAAGAAAGGGGAAGGGAGACAGCAGATTTCACTCCACACACATGCACATCTGGAGGCTGCAGCAGAATTTCTCCAGGCTCCGGGGAGTACTATTTGGTATCCCCTAGTTTTCCTCATGCATCCTATTGCTATTCTTGGCTGCTTCTTTTCCAGCTTTTAATGCTGCTCTGGGAGGCTGGATGGGGATATACAATGGTAAAAACGTGATGCTCTGCAACGCTGACCCTCACGGGAAGGTTGTCGGTATACTTCTGTCTGGCCAGAAGCTCCAAGTAGACTTCTAGACTCAGGAACCCCTGGGCCTGAACCCAAAAGCCCACCTCAATCCTTCCAGCAGTGCTGCTGAAGGAGATAGGGTCTCCCTCCCCGTGTTTATGTCTCACCCTCAGGGTGGCAGCTCAGTTTTCCAGCCCTCGGATTTTTCCTAGATCTTTATTTTATAAAAGTGGTGTGCCTTGAGTACACTGTGCCCTGACTGAGCTGGCTGAGGCTAGAGGTGTATTGTGGCATCAGAACTTTGTTAGGTTGTGTTCCTCTCTATCCCTGTATCTTTCTCTCTATTTGTCTCTCTTACTCGTGGAATCAAGAAGTAAAACTTAAAAAAAAAAAAAAGTTACTCTGCCAACATCAATGCTAAGGAGAGAAATAACAGCAGAAGTTAATCTGTTTCTGTAATGCTTTTCTAACGTGTAAGATGTCTTCATTCAATGCTCATGGTATCTCACAGTGGCTTTTGTTTATCCTGACAATGGAATGAATTCTACTTATGCTTATTTTTCTGAGTTTGAGCCTAATAAAATTTTTTTTCTGTAAGGCTCATGCACTCACTAGAGAGAGATAAAGAGAGAGGGGGAAAGTAAGAAATCACTCCCCCAGGGAGGATGGCCATATCATAGTCCTTTCTCCTTCAGTCTCTTCCCAGCATTATAGGCACACAAGCACACGTGCCCAGAGTGATCTTCAAGTTGCCACGTCTGGGACTCGAACCACATAGCTAACTACATAAAATTGCCCACTAATAAAATTTTTTTTAATTCTCAGGGACCAGCAGTTAGCGTAATGGCTATGTCGCTGGACTCCCATGTAGTTGCCTACGGTTTGTGTCCCGGACCTGTTGGCTTAAAACTCACACCGGGCACGTGTGCATGCGTGCCCAAGATCCCGAGAGGAGAATGGAGGAGAAGGGATTGTGGTGTGGCCATCCCCCTGGGGGGTGATTTCTTGCTTTCTGTCTCTCTGTCTCCATCTCTCTGGCAAGCGCACACGCCCTATAGCAAAAACCTCTCCAAAAAAATATTTTTTTAAATTCTTTTGACTTGCTAACAAGCCCCAAATAAAGTTTATTAATGAAGAAAACAAGTGTGCAGGCACAGAGGACCTGAGCAGCTCAAGTGACACAAATCAGGAGCAGATTTTGAAGACATCAAATCAGAGGTGGAGCAAGGAGGGACAGGAAGTAGAGATCTTGATTTTTCCCCCCTCTGGAGACTATGGAAAGTCATAGGAAGACTTTGATCAGACAAGTATAATGACATGACTTTTTTTTTTTAAGAGGTTTTTGCCTTAGGGCATGTGTGCTTGACAGAGGGAGACAGAGACAGAGAGAGGAAAAGTGAGAAATCATCCACTAGAGGGACGACCATGCCGCAAACCTTTCTCCTCACGGGATCTTGGGCACATGTGCACATGCGCCTGGCGTGAGTTTCAAGCTACCAGGTCCAGGACTCGAACTGTGGTTGGCCATATGAGAGTCCAGTAATGTAACCACTATACCATCTGCTAGCCCATGGCTTGACATATTTTAAAGGATCGTTCTGGCTATAATATAGAGTATAGATGTTGCAAACAAAGAGCAGAAGTAGGGAAACCAGTTAAGAAGCGTACTGAAATTTGCAGACAAGAGTGAGAAACAGTGAGATTTTGGATGTGTGTTCAAGGTAGAGGTAGCAAGATTTGATCATAGGTTGCTTGAGACATCCGAGAGATCCACAATGGTTCTGAGTTGCTTGGTCTGAGTGGTGAAGCTGCTGTTTATTGGCAGGACAACGTCAGAGGGAGGAGCAGATCACAGAGGGTGGGAGGAGATCAGGAGTTTGGATATCCCAGTAGAAATGTCAAGTCCAAGGGTTGGTTAGATTTCAGTGTGGGGTTTTTGTAATTCTTGTATAAAGGACATGAAATGACAAAGTGGACAATGTGTGTAACAGATTTGTGTCAAAAATACAGAAACATTAGTTATATGACCATTTTTTTATCAGTCTACAATAAAAATCAAAGACATACTCCTTAATCCTAGCTAAATGAAGCCATTTCCAGTGGCAGCCAAGTTAATGTAGTAAATGTTGCCTTCAGGAATCTAAGCTAGAACAAGGATACAGTTATTCAACCTGAAGGAGCAAGCAGTTCATACATACCTCTGCTGTCTCACACAATCATGTTTCCAAATTTGCCTTTAGCAAGAGTGAGCTCTTTGTTCTTATTCCCTTGGGCATATGGGCAGGTAGCAGGACTGACATTTTTCCATGAAAGGCGAAAGAGTCTGACAAATTCTCACCAGATCAAAGCCATCTCATTCTTACTTGCAGGCAGGTCACCAGGACACTGGAGAGACCTACCAGAATTTTTCTTTAAAAAGAGTCATGAATTTACTCAAATGGGCAGATGAATCCAGTGTTGAGACCCCAGAATGTTAAGCTGATATTTAGCAACAATTTAAAATTATCCAAGTTAAGATTTAGTGTTTTCCTGGCAAAAGAATGAATCTCAGACAATTGCTTACACAAATAATTCTTTCCCCAGACAAATGAAGAGTCTACAATTCCTCCTGGCCATACCAGTCTTGGGGGCCAGGGGAGAGATAAAATGTGCAACTATTCCAAAGGTAACTGAACTACCAAAACTATAAAAAGTATATATTGTTGGAGCTGGCAGATGGCATGATAGTTAAGACACTGGACTTCTACATGGTCAACCATGGTTCAAGTCCTGGACCTGGCAGCTTGCATTCTCACTTTCCCTCCCTCTCTCTTCAAATTAAGAAATAACAATAATAAATAAAATTAAATAAATAATTCTTTTTTTTTTAAAGTATATATTGCTAACATGAATGGGGAAATTTACAACATTGTTCAGTCTTGCCTTTGAGTGTAAACGTAACATCTTAAAATCTTTTGAACCAGGAATCTAGTCTTTCTTGCTCCATCTGCACCCAGAACTCCTCGTAGAATACCAGCACATAGTAGATGTTCAATAAAATATCAGCAAAGGAATTATTAATCAACATAAAACATTAAAAGATAAAACCTATGAGTGCACCTATGTGCCTTACCATGACAACATCCAAGATTCTAGTCACTAAGCTGAGAGTGGTCACTGAAATTTCTGTGTGATGGGGGGTCAGGGCCATGGACTGTTGGGAGTGATAGGCTAAGAAATTTGTCCTAAAGTTAAGTTTGCATACTGAATACACTTTTTACTTAGATTCAGTTATGGTTAGTAAAGATTACAGAGGATTACAAAAATTTCCCTAAACCAGCCTGTGGCATTGCCACTAAGTATAATTGATAAGTGTAGATCCCCAAAGTAGTCAGCGACCTATTTCCCATCTCTCTCTCTCCAGCAAAACTTGTAGTAATTTAGCCTCGAATTATTTCTTTGTGCTTCAAGAGCTCTTGGAATGTGATCATTCTCTGTCTTCCTGCTTGTGCTACCCTGATCTCCACATTCTGCCATACCAATGCCTGAATGGAATCAGAAGGAAGAGAAGAAAGGGCAGAAATTATCATGTTACCTCCCTCTTTCGTCTCATCTTATGACACAGCAAGCAGCTTGCTCTGTCTGTCTTTCCAACTGATTTTTTTTTTCTTTTTCTTTTTGCCATTAGCACTCCCTTCCCAGGAGCCTGGCGTAAGATTTGGTGTTTTTCTGGCAAAAGGATGAATCTCAGGCAATAGCTTACGCAGATAAGTTCTTTCCCCAGATAAATTATTAGCTCCTACAGTTCCACCCAGGAAAAAAAAAAATGGACACCTAATATACATGGGATATTCATGATCCTTCTAGTTTTATAGGGGCCTGAAGCTTTCACAATTTGGTGAACTCTTTTTGATCAAAAAAAAGTTTTTAATATAAATACAAATGTGAGTGCAAAAGTGAATATTTATTTAGAATGGTGGGGTGGGGGACAGGAGGTGGCAGAGGTTAAGGCTCTGTATCCCACATGGCCAAGTGAGCAGTTTGAGATTTGGCAGCTTGAATATCACACCGGGCACATGTGCATACATGCCTAAACTCCCAAGAGGAGACAGAAGGAGAAGGGAGTACGACATGATCATCACCCCAGAGGGGTTCTCACTTTCCCTCTCTTCCTCTGTCTCTCTCTGGCGAGTACATGTAACCCATAGCAAAAACTAAAATTAATTATTTTTTTTTTTAGAGAGAGATTTTTTTGCTATAGGACCCAATACATTAACAGAAACAAAAGGCAAGAAATTACCCTCCCAGGGTGGGGCAATCCCTTCTCCTCCATTCTCCTCTTGGGATCTTGGGCACACCTACGCACACGACTGGTGTCAGATTTTTTGTTTTGTTTGTTTGTTTATTTCTTTTTTTATGCATTCAATCACATTATTATTTGGCTTACAAAATGGATATTTCAACATGTGAATATTTCTCCCTTAGTACAGTTGATAAAACTACAAAATATCTTCAACAGATAATACCACATTTCTTTGTGCCATTAATGCTTTGCCTCCCTATTTTTCTTCTAAATGTCCTTCCTCAGACCCTCCTCTTTCACACACACT
>NW_006202061.1:682351-682804 GCF_000334495.1 Tupaia belangeri chinensis
CAGAACAGCTGCTTGAGTTCCTTGTGAATTCTGGATATCAATCTCTTATCTAACACATAGTTTACAAAAATATTTTCCCATTATGAGGGCTGTCAATTCACACTAATTACTGTGTCTTTTGCCATGCAAAAACTTCTTAGTATCATGTAGTCCAACTTGTCTATTTTGGGGATTATCACTGTGCTTTGGAAGTCTTACTTAAGAAGTCTTTACCTACCCCAATGTCTCCCAGATTTTCCCCACTGTTTTCCAGGAGCAGTTTTATAGTTTGAGGTCTTAGATTTAGATCTTTGATCCATCTTGACTTGATTTTTGCCAGAGGTGAGAGGTAGGGGTTCAGATTCATCTTTCTGCAGGTGGAAATCCAGCTTTTCCAGCACCATTTGCTGAAGAGGTTTTCCTTTTCCCACTGGATTGACTGGTACCCCTTGTCAAAAATCAGTTGACTGTATG
>NW_006202061.1:684312-695437 GCF_000334495.1 Tupaia belangeri chinensis
TTTTTGCTGTTGCTTTTCCAATTCTCTGAGGTATGATGTTAGGTGATCCATTTGCTTTCTTTCCAGCTTCCTCTTATGTGCACTAATTGCTATGAACATCCCTCTTATGACTGCTTTAGCAGTGTCCCAAAGATCATGGAAACTTGTGTCCTCGTTGTCATTGATTTCCATGAATGTTTTGATTTCATTCTTTATTTCTTCAGTAGTTGTGGAGTCATTCAGAAGTAGGTTACTTAGTTTCCATGTATTCGAGTATTTTTGAGGGTTTCTCTTGCAATTAAACTCAAGTTTAATTCCATCATGGTCAGAGAAGATGCTGGATATAGTTTCTATGTCTTTGAATCTATAGGGGGTTGCTTTGTGCCCTATGATGTGGTCAATTTTTGAGAAGGTTCCATGTGGGGGTGAAAAAAAAGTGTACCTCATGGTTTTTGGATGGAAAGTTCTATAAATATCTGTTAAGTCCATTTGATTTATGGTATCGTTTAGATCCTTTATCTCTTTACCTATTTTTTGTCTAGATGATCTGTCCAGAGGGGATAGTGCAACATTGAGGTCTCCAACAATTAGTGTGTTGCAGTCTATCTCCCCTTTTAGATCTAACAGTCTTTCCTTCACATATTTGGGTGCTCCTGTGTTAGGTGCATAGATATTAATAAGCATTGTATCTTCTTGATCTATCGATCCTTTTACTACAATATAGTGCCCTTCTTTGTCTCTTCAAACAGTTTTTGTTTAAAAGACTATTTTGTCAGAAATTACTATCACAGCTCCAGCTCTTTTTTGGTTCCCATTTGCATGAAAAACCTTTTTCCAACCCTTCACTTTCAGTCTACATATGTCTTTATCCATGAAATGGGTTTCCTGTAGGCAACAGGTAGAGGGTTTCTGTTTTTTAATCCATTCTGCCAGTCTGTGTCTCTTGATTGGAAAGAGGCATGCCTTTGATGGGCATAAGAATGCAGTTTAGAAAAGAAAAAGAAAGAAAACCACACCGTAACTACTCGATTTCTTTAAAATCACAGAGTAAGAGAAGCAACATTGAACTCCCATACTGATTTTACACAACTTCTACATAGTACCTTGACTTAAATCCAAGAGCAAAAGGTAAAACTCTCCTCAAGTTTTGGTAAACAACTGCATGGTAAACTTAGATGACTTCCCCTGGATTTTACCTGGGAGTGGCCTTTTTAATTTTTGATTTGAAAGAGGGCAGGGTTGACACTTTTATACTGATGTCACCAATGTTAATATTTCTTGGGATCTCAGGAAGATTCATATTCTTTACAACTGATACAGCATGGGCTGGAGCGCCTGCTAAGCCAGCCTCAGATTTCTCCAGTTTATTTCGTGCATCAGTTTGTGTAATAATCTCATTCAGATTGGTCTCTAATACCATTCCTCCCATCACCATTTCTGCAAGAATATTGTGAACCTTGTCTACATGGAAAATTAAATACAGTTCACAGACATTTTCAAAACACTTGTCTAATGTTTCCATGAATACGTGAATGAGATCTAAAATGCCAAGTTCACTTTCTGAAGAATCCACACAGGAGATAAAATATAGCATTGTGTAATGTCTATAAACTGGTTTGTTGTCCGATCCTCCAATTAATAATCCTCCTTCTAGGAAATTACAAACATTTTCATCTCCCTTAGATACACAATGGAAAATCTCCCTTATGATTTGCTGTTGTGTAGGGCTGGTAAAACTTGGAGAGCGTGTCTTGCCCTGGTTGTTGAAGATGAGGATTGCCTTGATCATTGCTGGGCTGGGCCGACCAGTGGGCAACACGGGCTGGGGCTCCCGCGGGGAGCCTCGCCACGGGATTTGGCCGCTGGTCCTTCCCCTCCCGCCCCCTTCCAAACGCCAAGACCGGTGTGAGTTGTAAGCCACCGGGCCCAGGACTGGAACCGTGGTCAACCACATGGGAGTCCAGCAACGTAACCATTACGGCCATCTGCTGGTCCCTTACTTAATTAATTTAAATAAGAATGAGAAAAGAAATAACAGCAATTACTGGCACTTCAAAGATCAGGATTTTTTCTTCTGAAATCTATGTAACAATTGACCAGAAGTATCTACGCAGATCTGAGTTGCAACCTGACCTCCCTGCCTGACCTGGGCTACTCTGCAGCTCCAGCAAGTCCATTCAGAGTGGCCAGAGCACTGGAACTTCATTGGCTTCCTCCAGCTCTTGATAAGATCAAGAACCCAAGCCCGCACACCCTCTACCTTCTTTAGGGCAGTTCTTTGCCCCCCATCCCCAACAGCACTCCAGAGGGCAAAAGGGACTGTCATTCAGGCTGTTTAGGGGTCCTTGTCCTGAGGTCCAATCAGAGCCGCAAGTCCATTTCACCATCTTAGCAGCCACCCACAAGCTCAGTGCTGGGCCCCAGGACTTCAGAAAGCCCCAGTATGGCAGTCCAATGGGTACAGTCCCCTTTCAGGCAAACAATCTACAAGGCCGCAACTGCCACCTGGCGCAGGTGACCGGGATGCAAACAATTCAGAAAACTTTCTGGCTGGGCCCTGACAATAACCCAAATATTTCCCCAGCGAGAAGAGAGACTTGGAAAGGAAAGGCAGGGCGGGTGCAGAGGTTCAGAGCTAGCTCCGCGCCACCGCGCAGTTTAGATCCTGACAAGGAACGTTGCGCGGACGCCGTTCCCATGGTAACCGAGAGCTGAAACAAAGACACGCGATTGCTGCGGAAGCGCTCGCTCTGCGCCTGGTTCTGGTAAGGACGGCGGACCCTAGCCAGGGCATGCTCTCTTAGGAACTTGGACCCCTCCTTTTTCAGCCTGCTAGCCTCTGGCTAGGCAGGAGGTTGTAGGGAGCAGAGTTGAGGATCTGGGTAACAAAAAGGGTCAAATGCACCGACTTCTTTGTTCCTCTTTTCTTTTCTCTGCCCTTCTGCTCCCTTGACGTTTCTGTTCCCTGCTTTGACCATGCTTTCCCCCCTTGGGAAGGATGGTATGCAATCATAAGTCCAATAAAAGAGGACCGAGTTCCTTCCACTCCGGACAACCTCTGACCCAGGGTTTAAGGCAAAAATATAGATGTGGATGTTAAGACTTCTCCCTTGATAGCCTGAGTAGAACAGTCAACCAACCAAGAAAGAATGCCCCAGATCTAAAATTCTAACCTTATCCACAAACCGACACTATTGGTCCAAAGGCAAGTCCTTCAGTTCCTTGTGTCCCCTCCCCCAATCTCTCTCAAATGAGAGGGAAGTGGTAATTCCAACCAGCCTTCCAGGGAGCAATAGCCAAAGGTTGGTGTATTACAAGTGTTATGTGCACGTGTCAGCTCAAAGTCACCCTCCTTGAAAGTTCAAACCTGAATGCATTTGAAATTCTATTTATAAAAAAGGGCCCTAGGAAATTATGTTTTAACGAGTGCATTGGGTGTCTGTACTGCTCAAAACGGCATTGATTGGTCCAAGGGGGTTCAACAGAACTTTTTGACTGCAGTTTGTGCCCCCGGCATATTTTAATGTGGATCCAGACTAGCCCAGGCATGGTACCGTAGAACTTGCAGAAGTAGGTCATCAATTGTTCCCCTCCAGAGGGAAAGCGGCAGCCAGGAATCCTGCCAGCTAGTTAAAGAGGTTATAAACAGCTACAGAAGACAATAACACGCGCAACAAGAATGCCTCGTGTTTGGGGAGCACTGCAAAGCTCCCTGGGATCCTTTACAGAAATGAGACTCTGCGCTTCCTCCAGCATAGCTGTCATGGGGGCTCTGCCAGCAGACACCTGGAAACCATCCTGGAACCAAGCCCATTCTCTTCACCAGCTCCCTCGTCTCTGTCTGAACCCACCCACCACTCTTCTTTTGGGTTTTTCCCCCGTAGCAGGAGGCAAAGTCAAGAGGATAGGACCTGAAAAGTCCAAACCAGAGATTTAATTTGCAGTAAGTGTCCCATATGCCTCTTCTTCCTATGGATCTTCTCAGTCCACATACTTCTGTTGAAATCTTGCTATGTGTCAGGCATTGCAGTAGGTGAAGTGCAGTGAGCAAGCTAGAGGAAAAAGGAGAGATTCCTCCTGAAAGAGTCTGCATGTTTTTCCAGAGGAGGTGGGAAAGAGAACGAATAGATTGATTTTAAAGTCGTAAGGAAATTCAAAAGGAAGGCTGAGGCCCCCAAAGAAATGCCACCCTGCGAAAGTTGACAAGAATATATGCTTGCATCCTCCAGAAATTAAAGCAGGACCATGAATATATTGGAGTAGAAAACTAAAGAGAAGGTTGGGCAACATGGGCCAGAAGGATAGCCAGGCAGGACTGCTCAGGAGACAGAGCCCTCAGCCCTCACTGCAGGGGAGGTTTGCAGTATCCCATATAATCTAAGCTGATGTAGGACTGACTAGCCCAAGGCCTAGCTTCTTTCTAGGTTACTCTTTTTTGGAGAGATTTTTGCTATTGGGCGCGTGCGCTCACCAGACAGACAGAGAGAGACATAGAGACAGAAAGCGAGAAATCACCCCTCAGGGGGGATGGTCACGCCGCAATCCCTTCTCCTCCATTCTCCTCTCAGGATCTTGGGCACGCACGCACACGCGCCCAGCGTGAGTTTTAAGCCACCGGGTCCGGGACACAAACCACGGTCGACTACATGGGAGTCCAGTGACATAGCCATTACGCTAACTGCTGGTTCCCTCTAGGTTACTCTTAACATTAAATAATGTAGCACTATTAACAGGGCCTTCTTCTAGCACATTAGTAGTTGATGGAAATGCCATGAGATAATGGGTTTACCAAGGCCGCCCATTCTCTATCCTGGATAGCCTTAACTCCTGAAAACTTGCAGCCCCCTGTGTCATCCTGAGCTCTGCAGCATGTGCGAATGAGCTATATACACCTTGGACTGCTGAAGAATCCAGTCTTTCTGCTGAAGAAGGACCCTAGGTGACCTGGGTAGCTGTGCTTGGAAGAAATGAGCATGAGCGGTGATAACCAGAAAGTCCCTTAGCTCTTGGTCCTACTACCCTTCCCAATGACTACGTGGACATTTTCTGGTCACAAAAGACCCTCTTCCCTTTCTGTCCCTTCTTAGTCTCTAACTGAAATCTAGAATGCTCTCTGCTTCTCTAGTTTACCACGTGAATCCTTAGGCCTCCTCTCCAAGGTTACTGCCCTTTCCTTTTTAGGGAGGTGAGGGAGGAGGAAGAGCCCTGCTGGTCAGGGAGTAGGAAGGAGGAGATAAGGCCATAACCTAGGCAGGAACAGCATAGCCCCTTCCAGAAATGAGCCCTAGCCTTTCCTTAAGTAGGACCTGCCCGATTTCCCCCTGGTCTGTGTCCTGGGAGCCAGAGTAGCTAACATTCTGCTGGCTCCCTTTTGCCTCCTTTTACAATTATTCTCCCAACTCATGTTAAAACTCTCCTTTTTTGGAGAGTCAGTTGGGTCCCAAACCCAGCACTTGAGAAGCATGTGAAGCACAAGGTCATGCATGCCCAAAATCCTGAATGGAGAAATGGGGGAGAAGGGATTGTGGTGTGATCATACCCTACAGAGGGTGATTTCTCACTTTCCTTCTCCCTCTGTCATTCTCCAGTGATTAAAGACTCCCTCTAGCAAATTAAATACAAATAACAAACAAACAAAAAAACTCATTCATTCACTACATAGTCACACTACAAGAAGACTTCAAAAAGTTCATATGGAAAAAAAGAATTAAAGTGTGAATCCAGGCATAAGGAGGTGGCATAATGCTTAGGGCACTGGACGTCCACATGACTGACCATGGTTTGAGTCCCAGACCTGGTGGCTTGCTCTCTCATTTTCTCTGTCTCTCTCTGATTTAAACTTTAAAATAGAAATAATGAATAAAAATGAATTAATATTTTTTAAATAAAAAGAAGTGTGAATTCATTTTGGTGCAAAAAAAATTTTTTTAAATCCTTGCTTAATTTTTTCATAATAGCATTTTCCATGAATTTTTGAAGACCCTTTATGTACTGTATCTTATTTTTCTCTTTGCCTGTATGAGCAAGAAGATTTTTGTTTGTTTGTTTTATTTTGTTTTGTTTTCTAGTTGCCATTGGGCGCATGCATTTACCAGAGAGATTGACAAAAAAGAGAGGGAACACCTCCCAATGGGAGTGGTCACACCCCAATCCCTTCTCCTCCATTTCTCCAGTCAGTCGAGATTTGGAGCATGCATTCACATGCCCTGCATGTTTTTCTAGGATTTGAACTGTGCTCAGCCATGTGAGATTTTTTGGTCCCTAACCATTAGACTATGGGACCAGCCCAAGAAGCTTTAAGTCTACAGATTCTCCTTATGCAAACTTGCAGCCCAGACCTTGCCTGACACAGTGCCTGGCACATGAAAGACTTCAATAAATGTTTGAAGGAAAAGAAGAAAGGAGAAAGGATGGGAGGGAGACTTGGAAGCTTATCATTTTCAGAAGCATGTGGTATTAGGTCTGGTTAATACACTGAATGATTGAATCAGGATTCACAAATATTTGAGCAGCCTGGAAGGGTGAGGCAAATGCAACTGAATAAAATTTAATGCTGATCCGTATAAATACCTGTATCAGGTTCAAAAAAAAAAAATAAACATAAGTTTAGCACAGGAAAAAAGAAAAAAAAGGCAGATAGAGAACATAAAAGCTGCCTTCAAATATTTGCAGCTGGCTCCGGAGCAAGTCTGTTGTGCGTAGCTCCAGAGAGCAGACCTGGGAAGGCTGGCTGAAAGCCCAAGGGAAGAAGATTTAGCAGCAGAAGTCTGTGTCATTTGTTCCATGCTAAGTACAGCTCCTGGCACATAGAAATGGTGGCTCTGATCTTTGTTATCATTATGATTACCAGCACCATGGTCATTATTTATCATTTATTGGAGCTGTCCAACAGTCTGGCTTAGGAGCACTGAGCTCCTATCCCTGGACATCTGAGGTTATCACTGGGGAGCCACCTGCCTGGGGTGTTTGTCAACCTGATCCCTAACCCTTGCTTCCCCTTTTCCATAATCCTGGGATTCTAAGAGCAATCCCCCTGTATGTCCTGGGTAGTGAAAGCTATAAATTCAATTCCTGGCTGAGCAAACTGTCTTTTCTATAGAGAAGCTTTCACACTCCCTGCCTTCCTTCCAGTATGCCTCCCTCAAGCAACCCCTCCCAAGCTTCTCTTTGATGTTGAAAAATAAAATTGCTTTGTGTGAAAGCTCCTTTAATCTTATATAGATACATTGTATCTTTGGGGATATGCCAAATTGCTCTTAGTATTTCAGTATTAATCTTATTAAAGAAAGCTCAGTTTAATCCCCACTGCTGTTTGCAAGAGATGTTGAATAATTCCTCACCTGTTCCTATGGCTGTTTTACCAGACAGGCTTCCTGGATTTACTGTTGTTGAAGAAAACACATCAGCAAATTTAAACAGGACGACGGGATTCTCACTTTTGGATTAACTATGTAGTTATAGTAATGTTCCCATAAAAATCTTTATCTTCATTTCCTAATTAAAGAAAAAAATGGGATAGGAGCTGCTTGCCTATTATAAGACATAACAAGTGATATAATAAAGTTTCTTCATTAGCTAGCTACACCATGTAACTAGTTATGATAAACCATCAGTATGGCCAAGAAAAATGGAATTCATATAGGTAACTGTTGTCTCCTCCCAGTTAATTTAGGAAACTCTTGTCTTTAACTAGATTACTGGTTTGTAAAATATATTTTGTGTACACACACACACACACACGCATGGACATAGAGTCATCCTCATTTTCTCAGGTTTCACATCCACGGATTCAACAAACCCTGGATTGAAAATACCCAAAAAGTTTTTTTGAAAAGTTTTTCCTACCATTATTCTCTAAGCAATACAGTATAACAACTATTCACATAGCATTTAAATTTTATTAGGCATTATAAGTAATATAGTAAGTAATATATAATTATAAGTAATCTAGAGATGATTTAAAGTATACTGAAGGATGTACACCGGTTATATGCAAGCACTACGCCATCTCCTAAGAGTCTTAAGTGTCTGCAGGATTTAGTATCCATGGGGATCCTGGAACTGAACCCTAATGTAAATCAAAGACCAACTATGCATATATAGATACCAGTCGAGATGAAATACTAGCTCTCTCCCTCTGCATCTTATCCATTAGGAGCTGTCAGTAAATGACCCACCCGATCATATGACATAATCACACATGCATGCATTCATTCATTCATTATGAGAAATACTTACTGAGGTCCTACTATGTACTAAGCACTGTCTAGGTGGTAGGAATACAATGATGAATCAGAAAGTTGAGTCTCTATTCTCAAACATAAAAGACAATAAACATGGTAGTTTGGGAATAACAAATGCTATGAGGGAACCAGCAGTTAGCGTAATGGCTATGTCGCTGGACTCCCACGTAGTCGACCGCGGTTCGCGTCCCAGACCCGGTGGCTTAAAACTCACGCCGGGCGCGTGTGCATGCGTGCCCAAGATCCCGAGAGGAGAATGGAGGAGAAGGGATTGCGGCGTGACCATCCCCCCTGGGGGGTGATTTCTCGCTTTCTGTCTCTATGTCTCTCTCTGTCTGTCTGGCGAGCGCACGCGCCCTACAATGAAAATCTCTCAAAAAAAAAAGAAAAAAAATGCTATGAGAAAAATGAAATGGTAATGGGGTGGGGGAAGGTGGGGGCAGATTTTTAGAAAGGTTCAGTGGAGAGGTGACATTTGAGCTAAAACTTGAGGAGAAGGTATTTGAAGATCTACAAATGGGTAAAGAGCTTTCCAGATGATTAGGAAAGGCTACTGAAAGAACCCTGAGATGGAGACAGGCTGCAGCACCAAGAGCAAGGGGAGGAAGGAAGCTCCAGGAGGGCAGGAAGGGACACAAGGCTGGAAAGAACAAGCCTTGGAGATCTTTCATAGTGAAGTGAAGCCATCGGAAGGGTTTTTTGGTTTTATTTTTTGCAGAAGTTTTTGCCTTAGGGTGCATGTGCTTGCCAGAGAGATAGAGACAGTGAGAGGGAACGTGAGAAATCACCCCCAAGTGAGGATGGCCATGCCACAGTCCCTCCTCCTCCTGGGATCTTGGGCATGCACACACACTCATTTGTTGTGAGTTTCAAGCCACTGGGTCTGGTACTTGAACCAGTCAGCTGGAGGAGTTCAGTGGCATAACAGCTATGCCATCTGCTGGCCCTGCCATTGGAGAATTTTAAGCAAAGTGGTGACATGACCTATTTGGTTTTTCATAGATGATTTCTGAAGAATGGATTATTGGAGAGCAAAAGCCAAAATAGAAAGGTTGCTGTAGAAAATGGTAGATTATGATGTTGGCGGGTTAAATGGTGGTTGAGGTGCTGGACTCTCATATGGTCAACCATGGTTTGAGTCTTGGACCTGGTAGTTTGCTTTCTTGCTTTCTCTTTCTCTTTCATCACATTAAAATAATAATAATAATAATAAACAAATAAAAATTAAAATAGTTATTTTTTAAAAGAAAATAGTAGATTAAACAAGGGCAATTGTAGTGAAAATAATGGACTCAAGGATATTTTGAGGGAGATAGCACCAAAAGAAATTGCTGATTAATTAGTGGGTTTGAGAAGATAAAAGGAAATGAATCATGGATCACTCCAAGTTTCTGCATCTGAACACTGGGCAATTATACCAGACATTCCCTTTCTTGGTCACAGCACCCTTAGCAACTCAGAGAATTTTGCCCAGTGCCCCCAGACCAAAAGAAATCCCTAACAATTCCATTTATTAAGTAGTTATAAATGGATAATTTAATCAATATTTGTGTTTCATACTTGGGTCTCATATTTATGTCACAATTTAATACAAAGAAATTAAAGAAAGCATGATGCTTTCATTCTTAAATAGCCACAGTCCCCTATTAATGGCATGTGCGTGTCCATTGAGCACTGAGCAAATTGTCAAATCTTAGAATCAGATTGAACATGCTATCATCATTTCCTGTTCCACACTGATTTGGACACAGTGCTTGCTTTTTTCTCTTGACAACTGCCAAAAACCCAGCTTTGCATAATATGTCATCATTAAAAGGAATGTGGTGTAATCTAAAGTTAGTTCACATGATGCCCAACGGATGCCAAGTATTGCTGCGTCTCTCAAAAACTTAAACAATACTGGGGCCAGGTGGTAGCACAGTGGTAATGCGACTAGAGTCACACGGAAAAAGGTCCTGAGTTCTCATCCCTGCGTTCATGCCTTAAAACCTCCCTGCACACACTGAGCCTGTGCGTGTGTGCCTATGATCCAACGAGCTGAACCAGGGGCAGATCGCAGTGTGGAGCCACTGTTGGAGGTGCCTCTCTGTGTATGTCTCTTTCTTATGGAAGAAATAAATAAATATATCCAGAAATAAACAAAATTTGAACTATACTGGATCATCTTATGAGTCCTCTACGGTGCTTTGGGAGCCTTGGTACACAGATTGGTTATATTTACCAGAGAAGAGGGGAGAGTTAGCACAAGAGGCACTGTGAGGGCTGCTTCAGTTGGCTTTGCTCCCTGGACATTCAAGGAGAGCTACTGACTAAGGAAGGTTAAGGTAGAAATATATACTACTGAAATAAATGCTACCTAATGTTAGAATAGAAAAAAATCCATTATCCAGTATTATTAGGAAATGTCTGGTTTTGTGAATAACTAACCAGAAAACATTTTTCTTTCAGCTGTTATTGGCCTGGTCTCAGTTCACTCCCTGAAACGTTGTAAGTACTGAGCCATGAGCCCAAATGGGCCACGTTGTTCCAAGTCCTGAAGACTACATAGTCATGGTTTCAAATAGTTTCATTGTCTTCCCTGTTAGCAACACAGGGATCCTAGAAACAGCGATGTCAAAATAGAGCTCCATGGGCCAATCCTGTGGCCTGGTGATCAAGGCAACCAGATCCTACATGGCCAACCACATGGTTTGAGTCCCAGAATCAATGGCTTAAGAAACATGCTGGGCACATGCACGTGCATGCCCAAAATCCTGAAAGGAAGGAGACATGGAGAGGAAAGGACTGCAGTATGATCAGTCCCCATGGGGGACTTTCAGCATAGTTTAAGTTTTTTGAGAGATGCAGCAATACTTGGCATCTGTTGAGCATTATGTGAACTAACTTTAGATTACACCACATTC
>NW_006202062.1:0-884 GCF_000334495.1 Tupaia belangeri chinensis
GTGTGAATTTTAAGCCACTAGGTCTGGGATGCAAAACATGGTTGACTATATGGGAGTCCAGCAACATAGCCATTACGCTAACTGCTGGTCCCAGAATATACAGCTTTTGATATATAGACTGAGAGTTTTGACTTTATCATTTTCATCAGATTGAAAAATAATCAGCCTTTGAAAAAATATTATTTTCATCAGATTGAAAAATGATCAGTTTTCTGACTCAACTACTCACTAAGGTGTTCAATTACATTTATCTGATCCATTTAATTTTGCCCCAAGTGTGACAACTGACACATGGGGTGTTTTCAGTTGAGATTTAGTAGTAATACAACGCCTTCCTCTGGTGGAACTTTTTCTCTTTAGCAAAAGGGGAATGAATGAATCTCATTCCACCTTAAATCATTTTTTTCTTTGGGTTCAGCCTCCTGTTTTTCAGATCTTCAAAATTTTCCAAGTGTCAAAATGTATTTTTTCAGGCCTTTCAAATGAATGATTTTTTTTTTTTTGGAGAGGTTTTCCCTATAGGGCGTGTGCGCTCACCAGACAGAGAGAGACAGAGACAGAAAGAAAGAAATCACCCCCCAGGGGGGATGGTCATGCCACAATCCTTTCTCCTCCATTCTCCTCTCAGGATCTTGGGCACACATGCACACGCGCCTGGCATGAGTTTTAAGCCACCGGGCCCGGGACATGAACCGCGGTCGACTACATGGGAGTCCAGCGACATAGCCATTATGCTAACTGCTGGTTCCCATGAATGATTTTTTTCATTCTTCCATGCAACTACCCAAAACTCTGCTGACCTTTTAATCTATAGTGTTTTTCTCAGGAAAAGCTCAGTAGCAAATACTCATTCAAAAAACTCTGGGAGTAATATAGGTAGCAGC
>NW_006202063.1:0-495 GCF_000334495.1 Tupaia belangeri chinensis
CTGTGTCTCTGTAGCCTATCTGCAAAGTGGATGCCATGAAAGCTCTATCCCGAGGGTGGTTCTGAGGTTCTAGGAGAGAAACCGGAACAAGGGAGGAGCTCTGGGGGGAAAAAGGGAGCGGCCAAAGTGTACCCCTCCCCTGGACGAGGTCAGGAGCCCACCTCTAGCCTCTTATCACACTTGGAATGCCTTCCCTGGGAGAAGATTCTGGTGTGAAAGCCGAAAGCCGCCAGCCTTCTCTGGTTGGGTCTTATTTAGAGACATGCTCCTGTCTCCTGCCTTCTCCCTCCTCCAGATCCTGGGAGATCACACCAGCCTGGATTTCAAGAGGTGGAAAAAGCACATCTGAGAAACGATGCCAGCCCTCAAGACTAAGTGAGTTCACAGGTTGGGAAGGCCCTGAGCAAAGCTATTCTTGCTCATGTCTTCAGCACCCGAGGGATTCTCCCACTCCCTCCTTCGCAGCCAGGAAATCTTGTCCCCCCTCACTGCAGA
>NW_006202064.1:0-799 GCF_000334495.1 Tupaia belangeri chinensis
AATTAAATTTATAAAATATAATATTAAAAAAATGTATGACGTTGAGAAAAGAATTTTTTTTTTACCTTTTTGCTAGAGGTTATGTGCTCTTACCAAAGAAAGAGAGAGAGAAAGTAAATAAATCAACCCACCCCCTCCCCAGTGTGGAGGGCCACACCCCAATCCCTTGTCCTCCATTCTCCTCTTGGAATGTTGGACACATGACACACATGTATGCAGCATAATTTTCAAGCTTCTGGGTTCCAGACTTGAACTGTAGTCAGCCATGTGGGAGTCCAGTGCCTTAACCACCATGCCAACTGTTGGCTCCAGACCAGAATATTTTTGTTTAGAAGGATGCCCAGTGATGCACCATGGAAAAGGGAGGCAAGCACAAATATGGCCCAAAACTCCATAGTCTCTTTGCATGGAAGACAGGTCAGGCCTGTGAATTCTGTTACACAGATGCCAACAAGAACAAAGGCATCCATTACATGAGAAGAGTATACAATGATGAGGTATTTGGAGAATCCCAGGAAGTACATCCCAGCATCAAATATGATCTTTTCTCGCATTAGTCACTGTACAGTGTATTCTGGATGGGAAATCATGTTTTGTTTGATGTGGTGGTATTCAGTGAATAAATGTAAAATAAATAAAATTAAATAAAAAAAAAAAACAAGTCAGAGGGACCAACAGATGGCATAGCAATTATATGTTGGACTCCCACATGACCCACAATGGTTTAAGACCGAGACCTGGTGGCTTGAAACTCCCTCTGGGTGCGTCTGTGTACATGCCCATGATCCCAGGAGGAGAA
>NW_006202065.1:0-1259 GCF_000334495.1 Tupaia belangeri chinensis
GAAAAAAATAAATTGACATGTGTATAGGAAATAAATTGACATGTGTATAGGCACATGTGCTTGACAGAGAGACTCATGGAAAATGGTCATGCCACAATTCCTTCTCCTCCAGCTCTCCCTCCTTTTGATATTTTAGGCTTACACACATGCTCAGTAGTTTTGTGACTTAAACTATGTAGTTTGCCCTGGGACAACTGACTAATCACCATACCATCAGCTAGCCCACCCCTGACTTTTAACTGAAAAAATGATAAAGAGCCAGTAGAAATGTCACATTGATTAATTAAGTCATATTTACCTTAAAAGTACATATGACTTTCATTGTTTTTTTCAGGAATGTAATTTTTCTGTTTGTAGTATGTTTTTATGTTTTTTACAATTTACAACCCAATTATTGTGACTAGACAAAAAATTAAAACTATAACTTCCTATAGTGTCAAGAAACAATTTCTTTTTTAGAGCATACATATTTCGAGATTGATAAAACTGCATGGTGTTTTGTGTATTTGCCTGGATATCTCACATAATAATCTATAATTGTTAAATATCAGGAAAAAAACCATGTCATATGTTTTGTATCACACTTAAAACATAGTAATGTATTTTAATTCTAAACAGATATCCTTTTGGTACCTAGTTTCAAATGATGTGAACTTTATACATGGTGAAGGTCAGTGCTAATCACATGAAAGACAGAAGTCAAGAAGCTGAAGAGCTATATCCTAAAAAAGAACAAGTCATGAAAAGTGAAAATACTGCCTCCTAGGAATCGTGTAGGTTAAAAAATTTGGACAAATACATTCACATGATATATTAATTAATCCTGAGAAAATGTTTAAAGTCTCTGAAACCTCTGAAGACTATAGAAACCAAGTGAGATTTCCCAAACTCAGAATAGCCTCCTGGACATTTAAGTACTTTAAAGAATGTTGTTAGATGACAGCATATCTAGGCTATTATGGAAAAATAAGTAAACTTGGACAAACAAGTCAACCAATCTGATATAATATAAGGTGCTATCTGAAGCAGAAAACAAAGAGAAATATATTTTGCTCATCCAGAACGAATCTTGAATATGCTACTGTTCCCATTGATGACCATTAGGAATATTCATAAAATAGCCAGTAACGTGAACACAATCCTTCTCTGTTAGCCACTCTGAATGGGTCCACATTCCTGTTAGTCATCATTTAGAAATTTGAGAATAATTTTCTAGCTGAAAACTAAATTTTTTCATAGGTTTCTGTGGTGTTAGTGAT
>NW_006202066.1:0-1424 GCF_000334495.1 Tupaia belangeri chinensis
GGCTCTCCATTTTTTAAATAAGCATTATTTACTTTTTTTTTTTATTTGTTATTACTTTTAAATTTGAGTGGAGAGAAAGGGAAAGTGAAAAAGCAAGTTTCCAGTTCCACGACTCAAACTGTGTTTGACCATGTAGGAGTCCAGTGCCTAAACCACCACACCATCTGCCAACCCCTATTGTCTCTATTTTAAAACACAGAAAACTGAAGCCTACAAAGAGAGGAAACGATACTATTTCTTAGAGGTAGTAATGTCAGGGATTGATTCCCCCACTCACCCTCTGCCAAACATCATGTACTTAAATATCCCCCAAATAATACCAGTATGTGTTTAAGAGAGACCCGGTAGACAAAGGTGTGAGAAAGGGAGACCAGGGATTTAAAACTAAAAGTTGAGTGAGCATTGAGGGGATTAGGACTAAGTTTTTTTGTGTCTATAGAACAAAGTTGTTGAAAGACATAGCATCAGAAAATATACAGGTATTTAAACATGGCAGGGCATATAACAGAAAAAAAAAAAACAAACAGAAATGGATCTTACACAAGATCACGTCTCTTACATCCTCTAGTCACCATTCCCAATCTTTACCCATTTTTCACATGATCCCCTCATTTCACCACTACAGAATAACATTAACCCTGATTAATCAAGATGAGCATTTTGGGGCCAGGAGGTGGCCTGGTGGTTAAAAATACTGGGTTCCCACATGACTGAGTGTGGTTCAAGTCCTGGGTCTAGTGGCTTGCTTTCTCAGTTTTCCTCTCTCTCTCTCTCGTCAAATTAATAATAAGCATAATAATAATAAAGTTAAATAATTTTTTTAAAGAAGATGGGCAGTTCTCTGTTCAAAAGGAAACTCAATGATACCAAAATGTACATGAAAACTTTCCTAGTCTGGTTTGTGAACAAAATCAAGGAGAGTCAGGTACATCTCCCACACACAGACACATCCCAAATAATTAAAGATTTGTTAGATAAAACACTGGGACTTACATATTCAGAACCCCAGCCTAAAGGACACTGAGACAGGGTCCCAGCCCCAGCTCCAACACAAGCACCCCCAAGCCCAGAGACCCCTATATCACTCAGCCAGGACCACCCTAAGCTCTATAGCAACCCCACTTTCAACTTCAGAACCCTGGCTTAAGGGACACTGAGGCAGGATCCTCACCCCAGCTCCATCCCCGGCACCCCCAAGAGCATAGACTGCTATCTCTGTGAGCCAGGTAGGGATTTTTTTTCCTTCTCCTCTTCTTTCATTTCTATGTTTCTCACTTCTTCTTACCACACAGGACCGCCCTCATCTCTAGAGCAACCCCACCTCCATCTTCAGAACCCTGGTGAAATCACAAGCTGCACTAGTGCACAGCACATGACTTTTTCTTTATCCTTATTCTTACTTTCTTTCCACTTATTTGGTCTTC
>NW_006202067.1:0-209 GCF_000334495.1 Tupaia belangeri chinensis
CCCGTTAGTGAGCGAGAACTCACTGCCAAGGTCACTCGGTCCAGTGTGACTCCAATTAAAATAAAAAAGAAAAATCCCTGTGATAATCTTAACCCCATCTCCTTGAAACCTCTGTAGAAACAAAATTCTGTCCTCTACGTCACACAGAATACGTGTTATTCTTCATGTAATAGACCTTCAACTATTCTCTGTAGTCATAAGCGAGGGAG
>NW_006202068.1:0-499 GCF_000334495.1 Tupaia belangeri chinensis
AGAGAGAAACAACAACAAAAAGACAAAAAAAATTTAAAAAATTTAAAAAATTGTAATTATTGTTCTTTTTTATAAAAAAAATCACAAAGTAGAAAACTGTGGCGAGCTTGCACACTGTGCAAAAAATTTAGTTCACTGGAGCCATGTGGCAACTTCTTCTGAAGGCCCAGCTTCTTCTTCCTGGGTGGGAGGAGCAGAGTGATAATTAGCAAGATAAAAGGTGGAGCTGAGAGCCAGAGAAAAACCGTGCTTTTTTAAAAAAGTGTAGAAAGGAAAAATTACAAAAAAAAAAAAAAAAAAGGGAAGGGAAAGACAGGAACCGAGACACAGAGACAGAGATAGAAGGCCAGGGTTCAGGGGGGACTCCCTACCGCTAGCTCGTTTGTTGGAGGCTGAATTATCAGTAGAAAATCTTCATTCCCTGAAAAATCTAGTTCACTGGAGCCATGTAGAACCTGCTTCTGAAGGTCAGGCTTCTTCTGCTGCTAGCTCGTTTGTT
>NW_006202069.1:0-9054 GCF_000334495.1 Tupaia belangeri chinensis
TTATAATTATGAGTCCCCAAGCTGCTATGGCCCTTGGGAGCTTTCTGACCCTGAGACACCCCACGCTGCTGCTAAGGAATATCACTCTCTAATCCCTCTTTCCCCAGGTAGCAGGAGTTCCCTTGCCTTGTCTCTTGGATAACAGCCCCCATGCCATAGCCTGGATGATCTCATGCTGTAATGGACTTCTCTTTTCCTGCAACCCTGTTCAAATGTCATCCTGTAAAGTTTGTTGGGCGGTACTACCTCTGGTGCTCATTTGTTTCTTTTTTTTCATTGGTCAACTCCCAAATCTGTCAGACCCTTAAAGCATTCAACATTATGCTCTGTAAAAAAGTTGTCCTTTAGTTCTTAATATTTAATTTAGAAATCATCTCAAAATTAAGAAATATTGTAAGACCAGTACAAAAGAATTCCTACATGCCCTTCATACGTACTATTCCAAATTGCCTAATTGTCAACCTATTTAATCATATTTGATCCATTCATATCTTTCTGTCTTTCTCCCATATCCCCTCAGTCTCATTGTGTGGATTTTGTGTATAGACACAGACACATAACTGTTTTCTAAATCATTTGAAAAGAAGTAGCACCCTTCAGAGCTTTCAGTATGAACTTCCCCAAAGCAAAGTCACATTCTAACATACTTTATTACAATTACCCTAAATAAGATTTTTAAACTGATATCAGACTCTCAAAAAATTTAAACCTCTGATTTTACCAACTGCCTCAATAATGTCTCTTTTAATTTTATAATACACAATATAATCTACTACCTCATATATTTAATTGTCACATCCTTTAAGACTCCTTTGTGTTTTTTAGTTTTGCATAATTTTTCAATAGTTTGACAGTTTTTAAGATTTCAGGTCTTACCTTTTGTAAGAAATCCATTGACATAGGTCTATCCAATGTTTAATCATGACAAGACAGGCTACCTATTTGAGAAAGATATAATGTGTATTTTTCTGGCAGCTAGGTGGTGCTGTGGAGATAAAACACGACTCAGGCAGACACACATAGAAGGTTACCAGTTCATGTTTGGAGACTTTGGGCACTGACTGAGACTAGGTGTGGACTGTGGGTTCAAGATCCTGTTGGGAGTCCCCCATGTATGGAAAAAATAAACTTTAAAATCATATGTCCTTATCTTTGTGAATTACACCATTTACTTACTTGTTTATTCATGCTCATACAAAATAAAAATGGAAACATGAATTAATAGTTTCATCCATGGACCATATATGTTAATATAATTATTTGTTTTGATGTGCAAATCGTTATTAATTTGGCTAGTGAGAGACATTACAGACTAAATTTTATATCCTTTCAAGTACTTCTGGGCACTTTCTTTGTTTATGGAAACCACAAGATTTCCAAATTCATATTGCTTCTTTGCCCCAGGGCTGAAATCAACTACTTCTCCAAGGATCTCTGGTTCCTTATGGTGAATACAGTCTCTGGAAGCCAAGACCCAGTTGCTAGGTATACTGATTACTACTCAAGTGTCACTGTTTCTAAACTGTCTCAGTAGATAGAACTAGAAAGTATATATATATATGTGTATACATTTGCTATAGTAACCGAATAAAAAGGACTTAAACTAATGTTTGGCAAGGTAGAAGGATTCAAGGTCAGTATGAAAAATCGATTATGTTTATACTAGCAAAAAACAGTTGGAAAACAAAAGTGAAGAAATTTTATTTCATGGCCGGCCCTTTAGCCCAGTGGTTGAAGGATCTGGATCCCATATTGCTGACCACAATTTAAATCCTGCCTTTGGCAGCTTGAGAAAAATTTTGGGTGCATGGACCTGTATGCTTAAAGTCCCAACAGAATAAAGAAATGGAGGAGAGGGAATTGTATCATGACCATGCTTTCACCTTCTCTCTCTCTGTTTCTCTGTCTCTCTCCTGCAAGTGCACACGCCCTAAGGCAAAAACCTAAAAACAAAAAAGCTAAGACTATTCTAAGACTATTAAACTTGTACAAAAGTAGATATGTAACTTACTTTTTATTTATAATAATCTTTATAAAGTTGGCATTGGGAAATATGTTTTGGATGAGAAGCAGAGCATTAATGATAACAGAAAACTAATAAATTATACTTCATCAAAATTAAATACTTCTGTTCATCATAAAACAATATTAATAAATGGAAAGACAAATCACAGTCTAGTATTTCCAATAGATGTGTTTGACAAAGGACATATATCCAGAATTTATAAAGAACTTCCTGAACTCATTAAGATGACAAATTGAGTGTATATATACACTATGTAACAACCGTAAGAAACCATGAGAACCTCTCTTTGATTAAAAGTGAATGGATATAGAGGATTTGATATTAAGTGAAGTGAGCTAGACTTTTAAAGTTACACAATATGTTTTCCCACTAAATATATACTGAATGTCTGCACTCCACAGCAGAAATGGAAAGATCTGAAGATATGATAGTAGAAAGAGTAAGTGAAGCTACCAGAGGCTATAAGGGAGGGGAGTGAGTGAGAGGGAGTGGGTGGTAGAGATGGGGGGTGAGGAGGGAAAGGGAAAAAAAAATTTAACCAGTAAACATTTTTTAAAAAGACAACAATCTGATCAAAAAAAATTTGCAATTTTAAATTTATTTTATACATTCAATCACTATACATAACTTGACTGTATTAAAATTAACAAAAGACTAGGATTGGCAGATGGTGTAGTAATTACGTCACTGAACTCCCATGTGATCGACTGTGGTTCAAATCCTGGTCCTGGCAGCTTAAAACTTGCACCTGACACATGTGTGTGTGCCCAAAATCCCAAGAGGAGATTGCAGGAGGTTGTGCAGTATATGGAGCTAAAGGAAATGCCATACATTGTTCATTGGAGGATGAACTGCTATAGTAGGTTTAGAAGATGATTTAGACTTATATACTACAACTGATGATACATGTATATTTTGACTAGAAGTTCTACTCATAAGTATCGGTAATGCATTATCTAATATATATAAACACTGAGATATTAATGCACATACGATAAAGTTTATATCAGTGGTTTTATATGTTTTACCTCATGATTTCTTATTTATATTTAATTATTGTACATCTCTACAGTACACAATATGGTTTCTCAAAGTATGCATGCAGTATATAACAAACAATCAAATGCTGCATATATAGCATTTTTAAAGGAAAATTTTGCATTCTTAAGTCTGCTAAGCATTTTTTCCCTGAGCTCCTCCCATTGACCTTTTAGTATCCATCCCCCTTTCCTGTACAGTATCTGGTATATGTACTTATCCTCCCTACTTTTATATCTTTGAATCTTTCAATTCCTGCCAGAGAGTGCAGACATTTGGTATATATTGAATGGGGATATACAGTGTTTGTCTTTCAGAGTCTGACTTATTTTGCTTAGCTTAAATCTTCTATACTCAAGCACTTTGTAGCAAATGATAGGTCCTTATTGTTCCTTATAGCTGATCAAACCCCAGAATTGTTGATAATAGTAAGTATCCACAAGTATCCACAACAAGTACAATAGACTGGATATAAGTACTTAATGGAATACTAGGCAGCAATGAAAATAAGTGGTCTACAGATTCATAAAATAGTGTGATGAATCTTATAACCATTTTGCAGAATGAAAAACATAACAAGACATTTACAGTATAATTTCAGTAATCTCATGCATGGAAAGTTCAAAAACAAGCTAGTATAAACAACTAGCAAATGTATCTTAGATACATACACATTTTGATATATGAAAGGGATATGTGTTGTATATATAAGGTCTGTTAATATTTTATCTCTTAACTCAGGTGGTACTAACACATGTGTCTTTTTTTTATTGTGTTGCATGTATTTATATACTTCCCATACGTACTTGTATTTCATAATAAACACATTTAAGATATTTAGTATTTAGCAATTAGACTTCACTAAAGTCATTACATATTTTGAGATGTTAATCTCACATCTTTTATCCCAAGTCACTTGTAAGCAAATGCTTACAGAAAGTGTATGCTTACTCACAGAAAGATAGATCTGATACTAAGGTGGAATAAAAGTCAGGTTAACATATTTGAAAAACAAGTAGAGTTTTGTGTTTCTCAGTTAGTCGTGACTGTTATAATAATCAAACCTACCAATTACCTCCCACAGCTAAATAAGTGCAAATTGTCTGAAATCCAAGGTAACCAAAAATAAGGCAATAGCTGAAATTACTAGTAATACTGTGAGGGTACAGGTAATAAAACTGTTCTATCAACTTCATTTCTATGAAAGTGTGTGTGTGTGTGTGTGTGTGTGTGTGTGTGTGTGTGTTAAGAAAACTTTGCTTTTAAGTTAGTGGCTTAAAAATTTGCAGCATATATTGGAGTTTGGATAAAAAAAATCATATATCTACCACAAAGCAAAAATACATGTGTATACACCCACTAACACACACACACACACACACACACACACACACACACACACACCTGAAAATAACCATCAGATTTTCTTGGCCCATAGAAAAGAAACCTTAATGCTCTTATTGGCACACTACCAGGGATTTAAGCCATCCTACTATTTCAAGACTTGTGCAGCTGTGGTGATAACACTGACAATAGAACAGAAATTGTATTTCGCTAGGAAAAAGTGGCATTCAATTTAAAAATTTTACACAAAGGTGTTTTAATGAGAATGAATGCACTGTCCAATATACAGGCTTACAAATAAGTTATTTAGGAATGGGCTACTATCAGCATCTGCCAAAACTCTTCTGAGGTTCAGGGTGAATTAAAGATAAATGAGAATGAAAACCCATTAAATCTATTGCTGGACCTTGTCTTCCTAATTCACAAATACAACATTTTACTCTTCAAAAACTTTCAATGACATTGCAAAGGCAAAAAACACCTCCCGAAAAAATAAAATAAATAATTAAGTGTTCTTTTGAAAATTCTCTCATGGCCATGGTAAGGAAGACCAGAGAGAGAGAGTGACAACAGCTGACAGCTATAAGACAGAAAACTAGCTTTAGAGAAAGCAAAAGTAGATATTGTTATGTTGGCCATTTCAAATGAGTACAACACTGTTATGTAACCTCAGTAAAATTGAGTTTCAGTTCCTGATGTGTACAATCCTGTACAGTGGTCACTCAGAAGAAAGTTGACCTTTTATATTTCCTGGTGGTGGGGGAAAGGCCTCTGGGGTTGCATGCTGTGGAAAGATTGATGATATTTTAAGATAACTGAATATTTTAAGGCATGAACACTTTATGTAACAGAAGCAATCTTTAATTTCAAAACAGTCACCTGCTTGCTAAAAATAGTGACTCCTAGCAAGAGAGAGTCTCATTGAATATAATCTCTATCGGTGTATTTTTAGTACACTGTGTGATAAGTTGACTAATGGGGAATTTTAAAGGTGTATTTTAATGATGGAAATATTTCAAGAGTCTTTAATTTTGATAAGAATTCCCAACACATTATGCTATTAGGTGGGCAAAATTAAAGCATAATTCTCACCCCCAAAAATAAGCTTTTGAAAGATTTCATTCAACATATCTTACCTATTGTTGAACCAAGTGTTGTTGGTTTCATTATTTCTATTTCTGGAGTTTAGAAGACGTATTAAAGAAAAGGCAGGGGAGAAAGTTAAGCTGTCAATTTCCTATTTTTAACGCTACTTACATAGTATAATTTCATAGTAGAAATTCAATAACTTCTTTTCAAAAAGATATTTTAAGGACATTTGTGAAATTGCTTAGGGTAATTAACTCAAGTTCAACTTAGAAAATGAACCCATCAGGGACATTATCTCTTAGAAAAGAATTCCTTCAGCACACAGCGCATCTGAGAGCAAATATTTTGGGATTGCAGTTGATTAGATACTCTTTTTGTTAATATATTACTCTTTTATTACATCATATTTTTATTTTTTTATTTTTTAAAATTTCTAAATAGTTTTTATTTTTTAATTACAAAACCAGTCATACCCATTACTGAAAAATTGCAAGGTGAAAAAATAGAAAAATAACATTACACATAATGACATAACCCAAAACTATTCCATAGTTAATATTTTGCTATTTTAAAAATGTTTCTCCATATGTATTTCTACATGGTTGAATTTTTTCTTTCATTTATTTATTTATTTTTACATTTTTACACATTTACTTTACATATCAAAAAATTTTAGCTCATACTCCATAGTCCTTCACAGTTTATAAACAACTTTCAAAATTTCAAAATATTGAATTTTGAAGATAATGTTCAAATTTATAACATAAAATAACCTGGACTTTTCCAGCCCAGCATTATAACCAGTAGAGATGGCCAAAAAGCAACCACGCCAGAGTATTATCTTTAGAAAGACTTTGAAGGAAGAAAAAGAGACTGATCTTTGCTAGCAGATGATATATCACAGAATACTTGGTAGGCAGGGCTGAACTGAAAAAGTTTATGTATGACTAGTGTGCTGGGCATTTGCTTTTCAACAATGTGAGTAGTTGACATGTAAATATTTTCTCAAAAATATTTAAAACCATACTGTCTGCTGTTATAGAGTCACTCATAAAATCATACAAAATTATACTGTTATAGAGTCACAAATAAAATCATACAAAATTATAATAAATATTACATCATATTTTATAATAATTTTGTTACTGTGTTTTTCTTTTTTTATATATTTTAAATTTTAATCTCTTTTATATGTGCAATCACATACATCACTTAGCTTGTAAAGTGAATGTTCCAACATGAATACATTTCTCACCAGCCCAGCTGGAGATACTACACACGTTATCATCAACAGATAATAATCCATTTCTTTGTCCCATAAATGTCTTGCCCTTCTATTTTTCTCCTTAATATCCTTCCTCAGACCCTCCTCCTTCACCCACCCTTTTCCCACACTGTATCTGGTATCTATAACTATTTTCTATGTTTCTATATTCTCTAGTCATTCAGTTTTGGCCACGGAGTGCGGACACTCAGTATATATTAAGTAGAGACATACTCTTAAAAGTACAAAATAACAAATGTTTCTATGTATATTTATATTAAAACTATTCCTTTCTCATTTTCAAAATAAAATATTTTTTCATTTACATCCTCCACATTTTTATTTCTCATTTTTTAATGTCCCAGTTACTATGGAACTCACTAAGCTTCTTCATCAAATTATTCCATATTTATCTTTTTATTAAGACAATGTATTGTGCCTAAAGCACAGGCTCAAGTATCAAAGCACATCTCCTTGCAAATCTGAGCTGTATGCTTTCCAAGAGTTAAGTGTGTTTGTTTCTAAACCCTTTGCTAAGGCCTAAAGATTTGTATCTCTTCAAGATTGAAATCCTAACCACCAAGTTGATGGTATTAGGAAGTGGGAACTTTGGGAGGTGATAAGGTAATGAGGGTGGAACACTCATGAATGGGAGTAATGCTCTTAAATGCTCTTATGAAAGAGGTCCCAGGGAGACAATTCCTCCTTTTTGCCCTGTGAGGATACAGCTAGATGGTACCCTTTATGAACCATAGAGTGTGCACTCATTAGACGCTGAATTGGCCACTAAATCTTCTGTGACACAGTGAGAATAATCTGCTGTGTAGTGGCTGAGGCTATGTGGGAGAGCCAGCTTGGATTTCAGCACAACTTTAACAGTCTGAGTTCTGTGGTACATATGTATCCCTAGCTAGCTTGGATCTCAGCATGACAAGACTCTGGCAAAAAAAAAATACCTCTTTCTCTCACTCTCATAAAAATAAATAAATGTAGAAACTAAAAAAATGATCATCTTTTCCATTATGGCTGAAATTTATGCCATAAGGGCAAGGGACCTGAAAATATATTTTTAAAAAAGGCTTTAGATCTCCTCAAAAATTTTGTCTTTTTAGAAAATCATTTAACATATAAGGGGATTTCCAAAACTCCTTAGAGGATGGAATTACATTCAAGTTTATTTTGATAAAAAATATTTGAAATGTACACATAGTTTTTACATAACGTGTATTTTTCTGTGAGCTTTTCAAAGTACTGTTAACAGATGGGAGAGTGTTGAGCTGCATTGTGAAGTTCTCGGGTTTTTGGGTCCCGATCACTAAAATTAGAGATCTGTCCCTAGGCGCAAAATGAAACCACAACCATGAATAAAGTAGGTAGAAAAGAAGGCTTAATAGAAAGAAAGAAAAGGAAAGGAAAGAAAGTACACCCAAAAAGGTTGTTGGGCGGGCGGATTGCCAAGTGGCAACCACGCTTGGTACTAGTTAACCTTTATTTTTATTACTAGAGGTCATGAATATTCATTAGTGGGAGGCCCGTTACACTGCCTATGTCCTTCCTTTAAATTTGAATCCACAGGTTCTTTTCCTGCACCTGCGCACCTTCCTCACAGGTAAAGAATGAGGAACTTGATCACCTAATTGCGCATGGTGCCCGATGTAGCCAGGTTGCCCTGTTTAGACTACCCAATTAGTCCCTTGCCCTAATAGGAATTAGGGCATTGACCAAAACGCTTGCTTAGATCTTTGATAAGAAAAAATTCTATGAATCATCCCTGTGTGCTTCCCTCAGGCCCCAAGGAAGGAAGATGGCAAATTGCCTCGCCCTCCTGGCACCCGGAGCTAGATGAGCCTTTCGCTTTTCTCTTAGGGCTGCCCGCTCACAACTAACTTCCTACCACAGTACGTTCATATGTACATATCTTCTTTTTTAAAAATGATCTTTTTCAGCCAACTAATCACACTTGGAATGAAGTACATGTAATGTAGTACCACTTTGCATCACTTCTTCTCTTACAGTCACCTTCTAATTCTTCTCAGTTCATTTGTATAATGAAGTTTAATGTGTAGGAATAAAACTAGCAGGAAAATGATTCTGGTAAGATGTGACAGAGTACTTGTATAATAAAGTCAATTAAGAACAGGGATAAGGGAGAGAAGATGACAAAAACATTCCAGTCATTATTATCTGGTAATCAAGCACACCTCTTGTTAAAGGCACAAATGTGCATAAAACATTGTTAAGAAATATATTGAAATGTCTGTTCTCAAGGACTTGAAAAAAGTAGTAGAAAATT
>NW_006202069.1:9098-11077 GCF_000334495.1 Tupaia belangeri chinensis
TCATAATTGTTGAAACCTTCTGTAACATTCTAAAGATGTATGAAGAGCACATGCAAACAGAATAGAACACATATAAAAATATTGAATTATATGAAATGGACAACCTAATATTTGATATTGTAATTTGTCAAGGCCAAATAGTTCTGGAAAGTGAAGCTAGAGAGAAGATGTAATTGGCAGAAATTAAGTCTTTGGCGAACAGACAGAGAAAGGAAAATATTTTTGATCACTACAGAAAGGCTAAATAATGAAGATAGAATTTACTGTAAAATATAGAATCTGAATAAAAGAAGAGTATGGTATATATTGAATATGTAATTAAGAAACACCATCATTTCATTTTAGCTGAAGACAATGAAACACTACACTTATTGGGTCATTTAACAACCAAATAATACATTTTTATGAAATGTTCTTTTAAATACTTGTTGTTTTTTCCCCTATAGTAAAAATATACTCTGGAAGGAAAACTCATGAGTCCTAAAAGGATTATAAAAAGAGAGAGGAAAAAATATTCCTACTTATAATTCAAGACACTTATAAAATCTGACCAATTACCAATCATGAAAATAGAAAAATAATAATTTGGAGTGGAAACTTTTCTTTACTTAGAGATAAATGAACTCAGTATAAATAGTGTCCAGAGTGGATATTCCATGTTTTAAAAGATTTCGATTCTTCAACAGCTTTATTATTTGGGATTTTGAGGTCAGTAAGTGGCGTGGTGGTTAAGGTTCTGGACAGTCCCACGTGGCCGACTGTAGCTCAAGTCCCAGATTTGATAACTTTCTCACTTTCCCTCTCTCTGGTCAAATTAAAATAAATGAATGCATAAACAAAGTTAAATGAATAATTAAAAATATATATATTTGGAGTTTCCAATGCAATCGTTCCCGAGAAGTAGACTGACTCTTGTTTGAAAAACAAGAACAAAATGATTTTCCTACATTTCAAATTTACCACTGAATTCTTATTTTCTAATTCATTCACTGATATTGTTAGGTTTAGCTGGAATTTATGACTATGCTCACATAGACAAATTTTCATAAATTATTTAAGCCATCCCAATCATATAATTCCATAGAAATAGCATATTCATTCGAATAAGAAAATGGGAGGCAGAAATTAGATGCCCCCAAGGACAGTCGTATTTTTGTTTTTATTACCAAGCTTTTGTTTTTAGTTTTATACATTGAATCATTACACATGACTACAGTTTGTAATGTGAATCTACCCAACATGAATATACTTCTCACTAGTCCAGTTTAAAATACTGTATAAATTATCATCAACAGATAATCATCCATCTCAGTGTCCCATAAATGTCTTGCCTCTCTATTTTCTCCTTGATTCTTTTCCTCTCATTGTCCCCCTTTTTTCACCCTCTTCCCAAACTGTCTCCAGTGTCTAACCATTTTCTACACTTCTGTAGTCTTACTTTGTCATCATTGTGCTAATCTCACTGTTGTGCAAAAAGTTCACACGAAAAATTATCAACACATAGATGACAGTTGATATAGTTCAAATGATATTAGATGTAAAATACATCATTATAAATGAACTTGGGCAATGCATTTAAATCTATTGTAATTGGATTTAATTGGCTGATGCTAGTTATCACTAGTTTCAGAATACTGTTAAAATTTTCGACCTATCATCTAGTGCCCTGTCATATCTATATTAGGAATAGCGGGCATAAAGTCACACATATACAAAAAAAGTTTATTTACATCTTCCTTCATACTTTTAGTCTATTATTTGATAGTGTTAAGTGGCAAAACTGTCTCACTGTATTAACCTCTACTAACTTCAGAGAGAAGTGGGCAGCAACATATTAGATCATATTTTGGAAAGATTCACAATATTATAGCCAGTTGAATTAGGTATGAATGTTAAAGTTACATTTTACTAGATGAAAGCAATCATATCCTCAATTCTTTTTTTTTTTTTTTTTTTTTTTTTTTTTTTTTTTTTTTTAT
>NW_006202069.1:17617-34833 GCF_000334495.1 Tupaia belangeri chinensis
CCCTAGTCATAATTGTTGAAACCTTCTGTAACATTCTAAAGATGTATGAAGAGCACATGCAAACAGAATAGAACACATATAAAAATATTGAATTATATGAAATGGACAACCTAATATTTGATATTGTAATTTGTCAAGGCCAAATAGTTCTGGAAAGTGAAGCTAGAGAGAAGATGTAATTGGCAGAAATTAAGTCTTTGGCGAACAGACAGAGAAAGGAAAATATTTTTGATCACTACAGAAAGGCTAAATAATGAAGATAGAATTTACTGTAAAATATAGAATCTGAATAAAAGAAGAGTATGGTATATATTGAATATGTAATTAAGAAACACCATCATTTCATTTTAGCTGAAGACAATGAAACACTACACTTATTGGGTCATTTAACAACCAAATAATACATTTTTATGAAATGTTCTTTTAAATACTTGTTGTTTTTTCCCCTATAGTAAAAATATACTCTGGAAGGAAAACTCATGAGTCCTAAAAGGATTATAAAAAGAGAGAGGAAAAAATATTCCTACTTATAATTCAAGACACTTATAAAATCTGACCAATTACCAATCATGAAAATAGAAAAATAATAATTTGGAGTGGAAACTTTTCTTTACTTAGAGATAAATGAACTCAGTATAAATAGTGTCCAGAGTGGATATTCCATGTTTTAAAAGATTTCGATTCTTCAACAGCTTTATTATTTGGGATTTTGAGGTCAGTAAGTGGCGTGGTGGTTAAGGTTCTGGACAGTCCCACGTGGCCGACTGTAGCTCAAGTCCCAGATTTGATAACTTTCTCACTTTCCCTCTCTCTGGTCAAATTAAAATAAATGAATGCATAAACAAAGTTAAATGAATAATTAAAAATATATATATTTGGAGTTTCCAATGCAATCGTTCCCGAGAAGTAGACTGACTCTTGTTTGAAAAACAAGAACAAAATGATTTTCCTACATTTCAAATTTACCACTGAATTCTTATTTTCTAATTCATTCACTGATATTGTTAGGTTTAGCTGGAATTTATGACTATGCTCACATAGACAAATTTTCATAAATTATTTAAGCCATCCCAATCATATAATTCCATAGAAATAGCATATTCATTCGAATAAGAAAATGGGAGGCAGAAATTAGATGCCCCCAAGGACAGTCGTATTTTTGTTTTCATTACCAAGCTTTTGTTTTTAGTTTTATACATTGAATCATTACACATGACTACAGTTTGTAATGTGAATCTACCCAACATGAATATACTTCTCACTAGTCCAGTTTAAAATACTGTATAAATTATCATCAACAGATAATCATCCATCTCAGTGTCCCATAAATGTCTTGCCTCTCTATTTTCTCCTTGATTCTTTTCCTCTCATTGTCCCCCTTTTTTCACCCTCTTCCCAAACTGTCTCCAGTGTCTAACCATTTTCTACACTTCTGTAGTCTTACTTTGTCATCATTGTGCTAATCTCACTGTTGTGCAAAAAGTTCACACGAAAAATTATCAACACATAGATGACAGTTGATATAGTTCAAATGATATTAGATGTAAAATACATCATTATAAATGAACTTGGGCAATGCATTTAAATCTATTGTAATTGGATTTAATTGGCTGATGCTAGTTATCACTAGTTTCAGAATACTGTTAAAATTTTCGACCTATCATCTAGTGCCCTGTCATATCTATATTAGGAATAGCGGGCATAAAGTCACACATATACAAAAAAAGTTTATTTACATCTTCCTTCATACTTTTAGTCTATTATTTGATAGTGTTAAGTGGCAAAACTGTCTCACTGTATTAACCTCTACTAACTTCAGAGAGAAGTGGGCAGCAACATATTAGATCATATTTTGGAAAGATTCACAATATTATAGCCAGTTGAATTAGGTATGAATGTTAAAGTTACATTTTACTAGATGTAAGCAATCATATCCTCAATTCATACATGTGCTTGTTGAAAAGACACAGAGATAGAAAGTGAGAAATCAACCCCCAGGGAGGATGGACACACTGCAACCCCCTTCTTCTACTCTCTCCTTTCAGAATTTTGGGAACACACGCACACGCGCCTGGCGTATTTCAAGCTGCCGGGTCCAACACTCAGACTGCAGTTGGCTATGTGGGAGTCCAGCACCTTAACAATTATGCCATCTACTGGCCCCCACACAATTCATTTTGACCATCAGTTTCCTCTGAGAAAACACAAGTGCCATTCAAAAAGTTCATGGAAAAAAGAAATTAATATGAGTTTATTACGGTGCAAAATTTATTTCTAATCCATTCACAGTTTTTTTTAATAATACATATTTTCCATAAATTTTTTGAATACCCCTTGTATGTTTACAGCTAAAGCATATTGCTACATTGATAAAGGGCATTGTAAACTATTGTGGCAAGATAATTTACTGAAATATTATCTTGCTACTGTGGAAAACAAGAAAAATTAGTTACATTACTTTGTCTATCCTTAAAATCATTTTTTGTTAAGAATTTTGACTTCTGATGCCTCTTGAGGTGCTTGATTTCCTTGGTTTTTTTTTGGTCTTTTTAATTTTTTCTAAATTTTTTTATTGGAGAGGTTTTTGCTATTGGGCGCGTGGGCTCACCAGAAAGACAAAGAGAGACAGAGAGATAGAAAGTGAGAAATCACCCCCAGGGGGAATGGCCATGTCACAATCCCTTCTCCTCTATTCTTCTTCAGGATCTCGGACATGCAGCGTGATTTTCAAGCCACTGGGGCCAGGGCTTGAAACACGGTCGGCCACGTGGGAGTTCAGCAATGTAACACAGAGCGTGTGCACTCGCTAGACAGACAGAGAGAGACAGAGAGACAGAAAGCGAGAAATTACCCCCCAGGGGAGATGGCCACACCGCAATCCCTTCTCCTCCATTCTCCCCTCGGGATCTTGGGCACACACGCACATGCACCCGGCGTGAGTTTTAAGCCACTGGGTCCGGGATGTGAACCCTGGTTGACTACGTGGGAGTCCAGCAACATAGCCATTAGGCTCACTGCTGGTCCCATCCTCCTTTTTCTTCTCGGGATCTTGGTCACGCATGCACATGCGCCCATCGTGAGTTTAAGCCACCAGGTCCAGGATGCGAACCTCGGTCGACTACATGGGAGTCCAGCAACATAGCCATTACGTTAACTGCTGACCCCAATTTCCTTGTTTTGCAGCTGAGTCAAAACCAAGTTACACTAAATGCAGTGTGGTATCCTGGATTGAGTCCTACAACAGAAAAAGGACAGAAGTGAAAGAAACTGGCAAAATAAAGTCTGGAGTTTACTTAATAATGTTAAACAAATGTTGGTTTCTTCATTTTGACAAATCTACCAAGGAAATATAATATAAATTAACATTAGAGAAAACTGAATTAGATGTGCAAAGAAAAAAAAAACTACCTATATTACTTTCACAACCTTTTTATAAATCCATAATAATTCAAAAATATAATTTTTATTTTAAAATATAAAAATATATAAATTACCTGAAGAAAAAGTTCTTCCTAGACTTTCATTATAAGACTGACAAAGAGACACATGCAGCAGTGAGGATCAGAATCTTTTCAGCCTTTGCAAAGAAAGGTTTAGTTTTACTAGACTGGATGAAAGAAGTTGGGCTCTACAAGCACTGGAGAGATACACCTCCAATACCTTGAAGTGTCCTAAGAATTGACAGAAACTCTGATTCACAAGTATGCTAAAGGTGTGGATTGGGAATATGAGACACAAGAACCCTGTACCCACTGTTAGCACTAAGAGGATGGAGTTTTAAGCTGATCCATAGATCATGCAGCTTTGACAATAGGTACTCCATCTGTTAACACCATATATTGAAGACTGGAGATCCTTCCTAGGGGTTTGTGTACCAAGTACTTATTAATCTCAACAAACTCCAGAAAGGCAGACTCCCAAAAAATAAGACTACATTTATCACCATTCTAGTAAAAAGAAAATTTTCTTGTTCCCCTACCAAGCATGGTAGAATATATGCATATTTATGATATGTCATTGAATATATATAAGCATCATTATTTGAGCAAGTGAAGATTTCCACCGGGTTAGCTTTCCTTTCAGCACACAGTCATACACAGGGTAAAAATACACTTCTGGTGAAAATCGGATAAGCCGACTAAATACAAATAAAGGAAATTGCAAACTAGACATTTAAGGTTGTATTATACAATACAAGATATGAAGCAAGATATGTTCTAAACCTATAAATTGAGTGTAATTAAAATCACTTTTCAAGATATGTAATTATTTTCAAATATATTTTGGAATACAGGAATATTATGAGTCAGTGAACTAATTCTTTTGTCAATTGATAAAATTTCAATTTCATGTGATACAACAATAAAAATGATTCCGTAACAAATCCTTAAAGGAAGAAAAAAATAAACTCATTTTAGTGTTCTCAACACACGTAAATCAATCTCTAAGTGACAAATTTATTTCAGAATATACCTAGCATACAACAGCTGGATGTTAAATGAATCTTTGTAAATAAAATAATAAATTTGCTTCCACCAGGAGCAGAAACTTTTACTGTATAAAACATTTTTATTTCATAGTATAAAATTGATAACTTTGGTGATTCATTGTTCATGTAACAGCTTGAGATCAGTGCTAAAATGTTGATAATTTTGTTTAAATAGTCTAAGCTTTCTAAACCAGTACAGATATTTTATTCTAAGTATAATGGGAGGGTTAAAGGGAACCTAAATATTTTTTTAAAAGAGTTGAAGTGCCTTTTGCTTTATCCTACAGATATATAGAATAATTTGTTAAAAGTAATTTATTTTTGTTGCATATTTTTGATTCATTTAATATTTTTAATCTTATCAATAGAATAGAACTGTTATACTCGAAGAGATCTTGAGAGAAGTGGCTTGTTACTAAGCAGGCATTGGATGAAGAGGAAATATATTTGAAGCAATTTCTAAGGAGGAGATTATATATGTCAGATTAATGGAAAACAAATTATAATGCAGCTATCTGAGCTCTAATGTGAATTATTATAGAATGAAATTCCATATGCAGTCTCCAACAAACAAAGCTAAAGATTATTTAGAAGATTTTTCTCATTATTTCATCTTGCTCTATATATGTTTGCAGATGTAGAAATTCTTCACTTTTAGTTTCTCGAATTACATACATTGTCCATTTATCAGACACATATGTAGATTTACATATTTTCACACATTTTATCTTTACAACAATACTTTGACATAGCTAGTTTTTCTTTGTTATGCAGCATATTATCATCAACTTAATGCCTTAAAACAACTGAAATTTATCATCGCACAGTTTCCATCAGGCACGAGTCCAGACATCCCTAAAATGTGTTTTCTGTTCAGTCTCATAGCCAGCTGTGTCATCATCTAGAGGCTTGATTAGAACAGATTCACTTACAAACTCCAGGTTGTTGGCAGAATTTCTTTTCTTAAGGATGTAGGATTAAAGTCTCGGTTCTTGTCATTGCTGTCAAGATCATTCTCAACTCCTAGAGACCACTCTTCTTTTTTTATATATACATTCTATCACATTGTTTAGCTTACAAAGTGAACATTTCAATATGTGAACAATTCTCCCCAGTCCAGTTGATCAAAATATCTTCAACCGATAACACCACACCTCCCCATCCCGTCAATGCTCTGCGTCTGTATCCCTCCTCCAAATGTCCTTGCCATCTGATCCTCTCTATAGGTGATTCACAACATGATTTGCTTCAACAAAGCTAGCAGGAGGATGTCTCTAAGTTCAAATCTCTCTTCATTCTGCTTAGATGAAGTATTATAAAACATATAGTAAGTTCTAGAGTGACTATTCCACTTTACCTTCACTCAAGGGGAGAGGATTTCACAAAGCATATACACTAGGGGGGACAGAATCATTAGAATATATGTTAGAATTTGGCTGTAAATAAACTTCTATTTTTTAAAATAAATGATCCATTCTCAGGTATTCCGTTAGCAACCCAATAATGGACCAAGACGCATATTTAGATATTAATGAACTGAGACAGCAAAGTGTTTGGGGAAAATGATCAAGACTGCATAGCTAGTAAGTAGCAGGGCCAGGACTTTAACTCAGAAGTTCTACTACCAAAGTTGATGTGGAAAAGTGTACACTATGCTACTGTTTTCTGATCTTCATAATGAAAATCTCTTCTTCCAGGGAACTATTTCTACATGGACATCAAAATAACAAAGTAAATCTATATTTAAATTCTGGACATGACAAAAAAACTTAAACTGATTCATAAGGATGAAATTCTCTAAATTGATTGTAGCTCCACAGACTTGTGGAAAAAATAACTATGATATTATTATTATTGTTATTATTATGTCAGATTTAAATGTGGTAATTAACTACCCACCCCTAGGAATAATTATATTTACCTTGCCACATGCAGAGCAGTGAAAATGCATGCTGTCTGCCAGTTTGCTTAGACACCATTTAGTGAAAACATAATGCCCATTAATTTCATCCCTGTAATATGGGAAGCAAAACAATGCATTTTCCAAATCATTTTGACTCAGTAGCCAAAATTATTTGAATATAGCCTTAAACATGCCAAAGATTAGGAGAGAAGTCTCCATTGTGTGAGGGGTGGATAAATACCAGACTTTTTGTGTTTGAGAAAAAATGTGTAAGGACTACAGCACTATATCTTTAAATAATGCAAGAAAATACAGTTATTTCAATTTATTTAATTAACAGTTTTTCAAAATTTACCATAACTGAATGCCGGGGTTTGGAGAATGGTTTGTTCCCCAAAGGTTCATGTTTTGGAATTCAGTCTGAGTGGTGATTTGATTGAGTTGGACACCCTTACAGTCAAGTTCTGGCATGTCTATAAGGAGAGAAAATAAGGCAGAAAAAAAACTCATGGATAAAGACCATGTTCTGCTCTGCTAAAGTTCTGCTTTCCACCATTTGGTGATCTCTTCCAACATTCCTGCCACTAGAACCATGAGTGTTGCAAATAAACTTCTTTTTTTTTTTTTTTTTTAATGTTTTTTTTTTAATGAATAAGTTACCCATTCTCTAGTATTCTGTTAGGAACTCAATAATGGACCAAGACACTGAAACATTCTCATATTTACTGTGTATTTACAAATGAGTAACACTATATCTTACCCTTAAGGACTTCACTGTCCAACAGAAAAATAGAGAGTTGGATAATTTCCATCTACTGTAACATTTACATTTGTAAAGAAGATATACATAGCAAATGTACCACATAAGAATGAATACATTTTCAGTAATTGCTGAATGAGACATAGGACTTTGTACATGAGTTACACAACTGAGAATCAAAACGTGAAAAGGAATTCCACGGGTAGGCAAGATGTGAGGCATTCCAGGCAGGAAAAAAAAAAAAAAACACATGTTCAATATGACAAAGACATGGACAAGCATGGAGTGTTAGATGAGTTCCAAAGGGTTTTTTTTTTTTAATTTGTAAAAGAAGTATAGATAATATATTAGTTAATGGCAATTTATGCTGGAAAGGTAGAAACCAATCAGACCACTGATGGCCTTGGAGGCCATATTCATGAACTGGTGTTTGAGGATGATTTTTATGTTTTTCTTTTGCTTTTTTATTTACATTTAACCACTGTACATCTTCACAGGGTACAAAATTTTCTCCCAGCATGAATACAGTGCATATTAGTCAAGACAAAGTCATTACCAACTACATGATCATGATTTTGATTTTACAGGAACAGGTGGTTTAGTGGCTTGTTCATTTGAATTAATACGTATGTTAACTTTTTCTGCTTCTAGATGGGCATTAGAGATAAAATAGTATAAATTTAATTTTTTAACTAAGTTTATAATTTCTACTTTGAAATACAAATAGTTCTTATCATAGACTGTGCAATAAGAGGGATCGTGCTTTTTTTTTCCTGATGTATCCCAATATTACAGAATAGTGTCAAATGCATAGTGGTGCCTTAATAAATATTTGTTGAATGAATATGAGTATTCTCAAAATTATGTAAAAAATAGATAAACCAGGGTGCTTTTATTTTCTTCCTCTACTACGGTATATCCTAAATATTCTGAAATAAGCATGTTTAACTTTTAATAAGAAAAAAGGATTTCAAAACAATATAAACACTTTAATAAACCAATTTTATATTCTACTTCATTTTCCCAATTTTCTATAATGAAGATATATTACTTTTTGAGGGGTAGAAGTTTTTGCCTTAGGGCATATGCACTCGCCAGAGAGAGAGAGAGACAGAGACAGTGAGAGGGAAAGTGAGAAATCGCCCCCCAGTAGGAATGGCCATACTGCAATCACTTCTCCATTCTCCTCCAGGGTTCTTGGGCACACACGCACACATACCCGGTGTGCATATCAAGCCACTTGGTCCAGGGCTCAAACCGTGGACGGCCATGTGGAAATCCAGTGACATAACTGCTACACCATTTGCTGGTTTTGAAGATTTATTACTTTTATGATCAAAATATTTAAATATGATCATTGAAATTTTCTTATGAATGCTATAAATGATAGAGATACTTTGATTTTGTCTTTTCTTATGAATGAAACATCAAGTTTCCCTTCAGTGACATAGAATAGAGTATTTAAAGACGATTGATGGGGAGGGCGGCAAGTGGCATAGTGGTTAATGGCGCTGGACTCTCACATGGCTGACTGTGGTTTGAGTCCTGAACCTGGCAGCTTGCTCTCTCACATTCTCTCTTTCTCCTCACACTATCTTGTCAAATTAAAATAAATAAAGTTAAATAAAATAATTACTTTTTTTAAAAAAAGAACACTGATGGGAAGTCAAATGAATTGATTGCTTGAATCTTTGACAGTAACTTACCAAGTGTTTTTAGCAAATCCCTTCTATTTTCTGTCTCTTCATATGTGAAAAACAAACGATAAAAATATAATTAATTCTCAATCCTGATTGTACATTAAGATATACCAGGGAACTTTAGAAAATACTCATAGCCAAGCCTTAGTTCTGAAGATTCTAATTTAAATGTACATGAGCAGAAATCATATAATACTTGGCATTTTGTGTATGTATTCTTTCACTTAACGCAATGCTTTTAAGGTTTAGTTATGTCATTTACTTTTATAGCTGAAAAATATTTCATTGCATGGATGTTCCATATTTGTTTGTCCATTCATCAGCTGAGAGGCATTTGAGTTAGTTCTGCATTTTGGCTATTATAAATGCTGTTTCTAATTTGGGTTTGGCCTAAGTTTATTTTCTAGTTTTTTAAAATGTGAACTGTAAAGTTATTGATTCAACATCTTTATTATTTTTAATGTACATATTTATACCTACTAGTGTCCCTCTGAACACTGCATTTGCTACATCCCATAAGTTTTGACATAGTACTTTTCTTTTTATTCATCTCAAAGAAATTTACAGTTTCCCTTGTGATTTCTTCTTTGAACAATTTGCTGTGTACGAGTGTATTTTTTTCATTTGTTTAATTTTAGCATCTTTGTAAATTTTCTGGTGATTCCCAGTTCCTTTTCATTATAATTAGAGCAAATACTAGCAGAATTTGAATATTATGACATCTTTAAGACTTGCTTTATGGTCAAATACACTGTATACATTGGAGATTGTTTCATGCATGCTCTGTTGAGTCTATTTTGGTTAAAGCACTTTACAAATTTTCTATTGTCTGCTTATCTTGTGTCTAGTTGTTTGAACCATTCTTGAAAAGGAGTATTGAATTTTTTTTGCTATTACTGTTCAAATACCTATTGTTCCCTATCGTTTGGTCAGTTTTTGCTTCATATTTTGGGGCTTTGCTTCTAGATGCATATATTTATAAATGTTATACCTTCTTGGTAGATCTTGATAAATTGAGCCTTTTATTATTTTTTAATGATCTTTTTGTCTATTGCTATTCTTACTGTCTTAAAGTCTATTTTGTTTGATATCAGTATAGTAACTCAAGTTGTTTACTGATTATTATTTCTTGAAAGCTTTATTGTCTTTTGAAAAGTTTATTTTTTTTCTTACATGTGTGAGATAGAGAAATAGAGATATAAGTAACCCCAACAGGATCCTCACACCATGATCCATCTCCAGCCTTAGCCAGCCTACATCATAGGCACACAGGCATATGCCCTTCATGAAAAAGGAGACCCCAGGATATGAACCTAGGATTCTCCTGTGTGGTTTAGCACTACAGAGCATTATTTTAGCACTGTGTCATCATCTGTACTCGAACTGTCTTTTTCTGTATTTTCATGTTCAATGTATTTATTTCTTTGCATCGAAAATTAGCATCTTGTAGACAATTTAAAATTGTATTTCGTATTTTCTTCCTTTACGTTCTCCAATCTTTCACTTCAAAATGACAGAGTTTATTTATTTATATTTAATTTATTTATTGACAATGAAAACTTACTTTTGCCATTTTTCTATTTGTGTTCTATAAATCTTATTTTTTCCCTCATCTCCTCCATTACATCTTTCTTTTGGACTAAATATTTTTTATATACCATTTTAATTCACTTATTGTTATTTCTACTCCATACTTTTTAAAGTTATCTTTTCAATGAATGCCTTGGGTGTTGAAATTCAAAAATCTTAATTCATCGGAAAGCAGTTAGTGTAATGGCTATGTCGCTGGACTCCCATGTAGCCGACCGTGGTTTGAGTCCCAGACCCGCTGGCTTAAACTCACGCCGGGCATGTGTTCATGCATGCCCAAGATCCTGAGAGGAGAATGGAGGAGAAGGGATTGTGGCAAGGCCATCCCCCCTGGGGGGTGATTTCTCACTTTCTCTCTCTCTCTGTCTCTCTCTATCTGTCTGGCGAGCGCATGCGCCCTATAGCAAAAATCTCTTCAAAAAAAAAATCTTAATTCATAACAATCTAGTTGAAGTTAACACCAATTTATAGTTTCAATAGTTTTAAAGTTTTAATTGTGTATGCCCCCAAAAGACATATTGAAATCCCAGCCTTTTAAATATACATATTTTATATGTAAACCACAGACAATATATAAAATAAGGAAATGTCTCACATGAGTATGAAGGCTGAGAATTTCCGAGCTCTATATTCAGCCAGCTGGAGATGTAGGAGAGCCAAAGTGCAAGTGCAATATGAATCTAAAAGTCCAAGAATCAGGGAACTTATGGTTCCATTCTGAAAGCTGGCAGACTCAATACCTAAGAGAAACTGATATTTCAGTTGAAGTTCAAAGTCTCAGAAAGACCAGTGTCCCAGCTGAATCAGTCAGGTAGGAGGAATTTCTTCCTCATGAGCATTTTTGTTCTAATCAGATCTTTCTTGATTAGATAAGGCCGGCCCGCTCCCACTGGGAAGGACAATCTGCTTTACTTAGCTTACCAATTCAAGTGTTCTTCCCTTGTTTGTTCTAAGCAATACTTTAAAAAAATTATTTTTAGCAAATAAATGGAAATTTGTGTATTATGGGGTACAATGCAATGTTTTAAAACATTACCTAATGGAATATTTAAATCAAGCTAAAAAGATCCATCAGTATGCATGGTTTACCTTTTTCATTTTATTACCAAAAATATTTAAAATCTATTCCTTCATGAATTTTGAAATATACAGTTCACTATTATTTATTATAGTTACCATGCAATGTAATGATCATCAAGTATTATTTGTCTTGAAACTTTGTACCCATACCCCTCTGTGCTATCCACCAAACCAATTCAAATGCTAATCTCATCCATAAAAGCCTTTACAGACAAAAAAAAAAAAAAAGGGGGGGGGGTAGCCAAATACCTGGAGATTCTGTGGGTTCTGAGGCCAAGTGAAATTGACACATAAAATTATCCTTCACAAATGAATTAAAGGTGTTTCTACTGAAGGCTCAGAAAGGAAAAACGGAGAACTGTAAAGACTGTTTCTATCATTTTACAGACTACATATATATCATCATGAACAGAATGTTTTTAAATAATGAATGTTAAAGGTGTTTGTGGTGATGTGTCAGATGGAATTGAGGAACATGCTAGTAAAATCTGAAAGCATGATGATCCATTTTATAAAGAGATGGAGAACTCGGCTAAATTATATTCTATACTTCTATAGACAGTAGAATTCTAAGTGATACACTTGCATATTTAGCTTGGTAGATTTCCCTGCAAAGTGTAGAAAGAGTACCTAATGACTAATTCTATTTTTATTGTCATCCACATCCATATCTTTAGAAGCAACTGATGTCTGCAATTCCTGAGTCTCTGGAATACTATGGCACAGACTTCTTCCCACTCCTCCCCACCCCGATCTTTTCACCTACAGATATTTAACTTTCTCTGGACTACTAAGTCAATTTCCACTTGTCTTCCATTATGGAAGATAACTTCAAAGTTGTCTTCCATTTCTTGTCAGCTGTCATTTCTTCTCTTTCCTATAACCTTACAAATTTATGCCTTTAAATATTTTACTGACATTTCAGTGGATGCTCTAGTGGAAACAGAGTTAACTTGGGGATTACATTCATCATGTTGCATGAACTAAGCACCCTTCACTGACTGTCTGAGATCTTGGAAGCTACTTGTTTAGACATGATGGAAGTTCCTTTTGCTGAATAGCCTTTATGTTGCATCCCTAAACTTTTGAGATGAAGTAAGCTAATTATTTGTTTATTCCAGTATTTTAATGTGTTCAAATAAAGTGAACTTGTCCCAATCTGCTATATATAAATTCTTTCTCATCTTTACAGTAAACTTGTAAATTAAACATTTTTTTTCCAGTTTAAAGAAATTGTGACTTAGTATTTGTAAATTGTTTAGGAATACACAGCTAATAAATGGTATATCTGGAATCCAAACAAAAATAATTCTAAAATTTGTAGAAACATGGCTCATTCTACATACTATACCTGCCTCCATGAATTATGCAAATTTATTATAGTTTTTAAAAATAAAATGTTTTTCATGTATTTAGTCTTCACTGTGGTTGATAGCTCCAATTGGAGTGATAATGACTTCTTGAATATGCTTGCCTTCTATAACTCTATAAATTTAAAGGTCAAAAAATGTCATTGGTTTAAGAATGATTCCTGAGGTATTCCTTTCCTCTAAATTCAATGACACTTTCCTACCTGGAGGGCTTGCAAAGAAGCTATGTGGGAAAACGAAGTAGGTGGTAAGTGAGATTATATAATTTGGTTCATATATGTCATAATTTTTCATTGTTCCCACTATTTTAGAAGGAAGTAACTATGGAGAAGACACATGGGCGTATAGAAAATGCAAGGTGGAGATATTAATGCCATGGTATAATCTTACGTGGGTGTTTAGCCTGCGGATGAGAAGACTAAGAGAAGACATGCCAGTTGTCTTGAAATATTTGAAGAAATGTCATGTGGAAGAGGGAATACACATTGTTCTGTAGGCCCAGAGGGTAAAACTAGCATTAAGGGGTGAAAGTTACAGGGTAGAAAAATTTTACTCAGTATAAAAAACAACATTCTAATAGTGTGTAGCATTGGAGCAGGTTGTTCCAAGAAGTCATAGGAAGTGTTCATTCCAATGTTGAATATCCTTATATTAAGTGTGCTGTGGAAAAGATACCTGTATGTCTATCTATCTAAAATCAATTTTATCTGTCCACCTATCATTTTATTTTCAAGATGATGAGATTGAAAGAACGGTTAAGTGCAAAAAAGAATATTATGTGCATATGTGTATGTGTTATGTGTTTTAGGGTTTGGGGTATAGGTTGAGTGTTTTTATTTCTCTACCTTTTTATGTTTATGGTTACCGACAAAATAGTAATGAGAACGATTCTCTGCTAACGTATGGTTTTATAGAAGATGATTTCCTTAGCAGAGGACATTTAGATTAGATATATGTGGGTTGCATTCCGACTTTGTCACTTTTAGCTTTGCAATCTTGGGAAAGCAATTGAATCTTTATAATTTTCCAGTTTCTTATGAAATTTTGAATCATAAGGTATCTTAGTTGAAGGGCTGTTGTGAAATTAAATGAGACATCCACATAAAGGAAATTTAAAGTAGTCTAATATGTACTCAGGAATATTACTTTCCAAATTTATTTTTAACTATAATTTTAATTGACATAAAATAACTATAAATATTTATGAGTTTAAGTGTGGATTTTCAATGTATATATGCAATATGGAATTGATTAAGTGCAGGCAATAAACATATCCACCTTCACAAACATTTATCATTACTTTTGTTTCATATATTTTCTTACTTACTTTACATTGTATGCACAGACTTACATTAGCTGATAAAGTTGTGATGTTATCATGCATGTTTCTGGGACTCTGGAGTCAATAGAATGCAACTGCCTTTCTGACTTGAGAAAGTTCGACAAATCAGATTTTTCTCAGAAACAACTTTGCTCATCTCTTCACTCTCTCCATGAAAGGAACGTTTGAAAAAAAATGTCGCTTTACTTGACAAAAGTTAAACATAGCAAACCTGTAGAAGTATTACTTTTCAAATTACCATATTATTTCTTTATTTGAAAATTGTTGCTTGGAAAATAGTTACAGAATGTTTACTAATTTACTGTTGTTTTCAAATTGTTTTATTTTACTTTTTAGTATTAAAAGAGATTTTTTAAAGAATTATTTATTTTATTTATTTTTTATTATCATTATTGTTCTTTAATATGACCAGAGAGACAGAGAAAGAGGGAAAGTGAGAAAGCAAGCTGCCAAGTCCAGGGCTCCAACTGTGATCAGCCTTGTGGGAGTCCAGCCCCTAAACCAACAAGCCATCTGCCAGCCCCAGAAAGAAATTTTTGCTATAAGGTGCGTGCACTCAACAGAGAGACAGAGAGACAGAAAGCACGAAATCACTCCCCGGGGTGATAACCACACCGCAATCCCTTCTTGATTCTCCTCTCAGAATCTTGGGCACCCATGCACTCATGCTAGCATGAGTTTCAAGCTGCTAGGTCTGGGACTTAAATAATGGTCAACTATGTGGGAGCCATTATGCCATCTGCTGGTCCCTTCAAGTTGTGTTACTAAAGAATAACAATTTTGGTGTTATAAACCCCAGGAGGTACTTTAATGTTTAATTATCTGAAAACAAGAGTCTATGGTTGCTTTTTCATAGTTCTAATTAATTCTAGATACTCTTCCTTGCATCTGTGTGAGAAAACTTGAAGACTCCCACGTTACTTCAGAATTAAAAATAGAACTACATAACACAATCAAATTTTATATCTCTGACTGTGATATGAAATACTTAAAAAGTTCCTTTAGTATAGATGATAACAACCATGTATGCAGATATACCAGAGAACTTTTAAGTGTGTTTCTGTATATCTCAGTGTATGGTTTCAGCATTGATCATGGCAAATGTATGAGGTATGCATGTTATACCATTCATACCTGACTAATTAATGAAAGGTATGTGTTGTGTGAGTGTACTTATGTGCATGTATGGGCTTATCCTCATTTTCAGTGCTTAAGTGAATGATGAAGGAGGTAGGTATACGTGTGTTTACAGAACTAATACCTAGCTAACTGATATTTGTTTAACTTTTGCTGCTTTATTAATTATTATTAATTATTTCTAATTAAATTGTATAATTGGTCACATGAATTAGATTCTCATTGTGATATGATTAAAAATATCAATTAATATTTTTTTTATTTAGTGAGTTTTGTCATTGTTCCCTTCAAGGTTTCTTTGCTTTTATTATTTTTTTATTGAAATATAAAAATATTAGAAGGAATAATAAATAAAATGAAAATAAATGGATATTTTAAAATTCAAAGAAATCTAGAAATAAAATTTAATATCTTTTATTCCAGTTGTTTGTGTGCATGTGTGTGGGTGTAGCAGATGGAAGAAAATATCCATTAAAAGAGAGATTCAGGTGGTGGCTAAAGGTGCTAGATCCCCACATGGCTGACTACGGTTCGAGTCCCAGACCTAGTGGCTTGCTTTCTGTTTCTTTTTCTCTCTCTGTCTCTCTCTGGACACATTTAAAAATAATAAAAATAATAACAAACGGAATTAAATAAATAATTATTTTAAAAAGAGAGAGAACCAAATGAGAATGAAATAACAAAAAATGATAAGAAATTCAAAATAAAGCAATAAAATGCTTCACTTGAACCTACCTGTGTCAATAACTGCTTAAAATGTAGATGTACTAAGCACTCCAATTTAAAAGAAAAATATTGTCAGAATGAATACAAAATATAATTATATGCTATTTAAAAGGCATGAATATTTAATATAATAGCATCTATTTGGAAAAAATGGATAGAATAGCCATAGTATGCAAATTCTAAACAAAGTTACTGTATATAAATATAAGACATATCAATAGATCATGCATTTTAGAAGGGGTACCAGTCAATCCAGTGGTAAAAGGAAAACCTCTTCAGCAAATGGTGCTGGGAAAACTGGATTTCCACCTGCAGAAAGATGAATCTGAACCCATACCTCTCACCTTTGACAAAAATCAAGTCAAGGTGGAACAAGGATATAATCTAAGACCTCGAACCATAAAACTGCTCCTGGAAAACATTGGTAAAACTCTGGGAGATATTGGTGCAGGGAAAGACTTCTTACATAAGACCCCCAAAGCACAGTTGATAATCCCCAAAATAGACAAGTGGGATTACATCAGACTAAGAAGTTTCTGCATGGCAAAAGACAGTAATTAGTGTTAATCCACAGCCCTCAGAATCGGAAAATATTTTTGTAAATTATGCACCAGATAAGGGACTGATAACGAGAATACACAAGGAACTCAAGCTGCTGTTTGGAAAAAAGGTGATAAACCCTATTAAAACGTGGGAAAAGGAGTTGGAAAAAACATTCTCTAAAGATGACATATGAATAGCCAAAAGGCATATGAAAAAAAGCTCAACATCCCTCATCATAAGGGAAATATAGATCAAAACAACAATGAGATACCACCTAACCCCAGTCAGAATGGCTAAGATTAAAAACACAAAAAAGTGATAAGTGTTGTCTCCGGTGTGGTGAAAGGGAAACTCTTACACTGCTGGTGGCAATGTAAATTGGTCCAGCCACTGTGGAGAACAATTTGGAGATTCCTCAAAAATCTGCAACTAGAACTACCATATGATCCAGCATTCTCACTCCTCAGTATCTACCCAAAGGACAGTAGAATTCTTCATTGGAAAAGTGCTTGCACATCGATGTTTATTGCAGCACTATTCACGATTGCTAAGAAATGGAACCAACCCAAATGCCCC
>NW_006202069.1:34869-35662 GCF_000334495.1 Tupaia belangeri chinensis
TACTCTATGGAATACTATTCAGCCATAAAAACCAACAAAACCCTGGCTTTTGACAGAAAGTGGAAGAATATGGAAGATTTACTGCTGAGTGAAGCAAGCCAGGCTATGAAGGAGAGACATTGTATGTCTCCACTTAATATACACTGAGTGTTTGCACTCTATGACTGAAACTAATTTACCTAAGGGTGTACAAACACAGGAGATGGGGGTGAATGCCACATGTAGTGTGTGTGGAGGAGTGGGGCCTAAGGAAGGACATTTGAAGGAGGAATACAGAAGCAGAACACTGACAGGATGGGGAAGTGGGGTGTTATCTGTTGAAGATATTTTGATCCACGGGACTGGGGAGAAATGTTCACATATTGAAATGTTCACTTTGTAAGCTAAATAATGTGATTGAATGTATATAAAAAATTTGTAAAAAATCTACATGCTTAAAAAAATTATGCATTCCCTGTCATGGTGCTCAAGATTTCATAAAATATAAAGCAATGTAAGGGAAAAAGTGTGATAACCTAGATGTTTCTGTTTCCTCCTAGATTCATATGTTGAAACTATTCAGTAATGGGATGGTGTTATTTTTTAAAATAATTATTTATTTATTGTATTAAAAATAGATTATGCCTTTTACAAATTAAGGACTTTTATTCTTTGTAAAGGAGACACACACAAAGCAAGAAGATAACAATCTCAAGAATATATCAATAGGGCGAACCAGCAGTTAGCGTAATGGCTATGTCGCTGGACTCCCACGTAGTCGACCGCGGTTCACGTCCCACACCCGGTGGCTTAC
>NW_006202069.1:35723-38904 GCF_000334495.1 Tupaia belangeri chinensis
GGATTGCGGCATGACCATCCCCCCTGGGGGGTGATTTCTCGCTTTCTGTCTCTATGTCTCTGTCTGTCTGGTGAGCGCATGCACCCTATAGCGAAAAAAACCTCTCCAAAAAAAAAAAAAAGAATAAATCAATAGGTGCATAAAAAGTATTTGACAAAATTCAGCACCTTTTTATGAAATAGAAAACAAATGTTTAGACTAGGAATAGAGAGGAACATTTTTAATTTGATAAATGGCTATGAATGCACCTTGAAAACATAGTGAATGAAGTTAAAATCAAAAAGCAAAAAGTCATTATATGATTTCATAAATGTGAAAGGTCTATAATATCTAAATCTATACACAAAAAGTATCTAGATAATTTCCAGGGCCTTGAGAAGTTAAGGTCATATCAGGGAAGTTAGAAGTGACTACTAATGGGAACAAAGTTTCTGTATGGGATAATGAAATGTTCTAATGTTATTTGTGATAATAGCTGTGCACTCTGTAAAAAATGCTAAAACTCATTCAGTTATAATTTTAAGTGAATTTTATAGTATATGAGTTATATCTCAACAGTTATTATTTTGAAAAAATAAATAATTATTCTCAGTTCGATGTATAGAAAGCATTGAAAATGTAGTATATGAAAATTTTTAAAAATGGTCAATCTATGTCAACATAGAATTTATTGTAAATAATATATTTCCAAAGACAATCTTTCAAAGTTTTTTTTAAAAAAATATGTTAAAATGTGATCAAATAGACTTTGTATCAGTAGGTCAAAGATGTTTTAACGTTTGGACATTTTTAGGTGTAAGATGCTATGTTGTCAGATAAAAAAGAGAAAACTCAGAATTGTCTCATAGATTCTGAAAAAGCTTTTGTTACCATTCAACCTTGGACTTCTAGTTCCAGTATCATGATAAATTATGCGAAAATGCTTAGGAATTCTTCTATATAAAAAACATGCTGACTAAAATGCAAGAAAAAAATCAGTACTTAGCATACAAAGAAAAAAATGTGAAAACACAAGGTGCTATAAATAAAAAGAGAACTAAAATCCAGAGAAGTGTACAAACTGGCATTGTACTCCCTAAGATAATTAGGAAAGTCTAACTAATATACTGGTCATAGGAATTAAGGATATTTAGCTTACCATTCATAGAGGAAACATTTACACAATTTTGGCTGTTGTGACATAGGAAATTAGAAATGAAAGCCTACAATATAGTCAATAACCTTAAAGATCTTTGCATTAGGAGAAGTGATAAAACTACAATAGAAAAAAAAGTCAACTCCTTTATTAGATATGCAAATTCCAACTGTTTGTGCCAAACAAAACTCCAAATAGATGTATTTAACTCTCAGAAATTGAAAAGAAAGAAATTCATGAGAAAACATGTTCTATGAAGACCAGACCCATACTCATTACTAAATTATATCAAAAATTTAAGGAACACATAATCACAAAGCCCAACTTTACACTTAAAGGAACTAGAAAATTAGAACAAACTAACTTCAAAATCAGCAGAAGAAAGGAAATAATCAATATCAGAGCCAAAGTACATAAATTGAGACACTCCCCAAAATAAAAAAATGATCGCTGAAACTAAAAGCTGTTATTTTTTTGAGAAAGGGCACAAACTAAATAACACTTTAGTTAGGAGAAAAAGGAGAAAGGAATAAAAAGAGAAATGAATAAAAGAGACATTACAGCTAATAGCACAGTTATAGAATGAATCATGAGTGTACTTTGAACAATTGTACATCAACAAATTCTAGAAGAGATGGATAAATTCTTGAAAATATATCTACCAAGACAACATCATCAATAAATAGAACAACTGAACAAACCATTCATGAGATCAAGGACATTGAGTCAGTAATCAATAATCTCCAACAAAGAAACCTCCAGGATTGATGGCTTTACTGTTAAATTCTATCAAACATTAAAAAATAATGTTAATCACTCTCAACTCTTCCAAAAACTTAAATAAGATAGAACACATCCAAACACATTTTATCAAGGCAGCATTACCATGACACCAAAACCAAAAACACTGTTTTTAAAGAAAATTATAAACCAATATCCCTGACAAACAAATAGAAAAGTCCTCAATAAAATACTAGCTAATTGAAAGCAACAGCACATTAAAAGTGTTATACATCGTGATCAAGTGAGATGCCTTTTTCTTTCTTTCTATAACAGAACAGTGAAATACACAGAGTCACGAAGAGACTGAGAGATAAGCATACCTACCAGAGTCTTTGCCCCATGTCTTAGCTGACCTGGATTACTGGCATATGAGTGCCCACCCTACATCCCCAGCGAGGTTCATGGATACAAACCCAAGACCTTTCCCATGTGGGTCTAGTTGCATTACTGCTGCTGTACCATCTCCTGACCCATGCTTTTTACATTGATTTTGTATCCTGCAAACTTAGTGAATTTGTTTATTAACTGGAAGAATTTTGGTGGAGTCTTTAGGGTTTTCTATACATGACACTATGTCATCTACAACAAACACAACTTTATATTTTCCTTTCCTATTTGGATGCTCCCCCTCACTCCACTTTCTTTACCTCATTGCTCTGGATAGAATTTCAAGTACTATATTAAACAGAAGTGCTGACAGTTGGGATCCTTGTCTTATTCCTAATCTTCAAGGAAAAACTTTAACCTTTTTCTCAGTAGAGTTTGTTAGCTGTGGACTTGTCATATGTAGCCTTTATTACATCAAATCAGAATTTTTCTATACCTATGAATAATTTGTTGAAAGTTTATTTTCAATTCTTTTTATTTAATTAGGTTTTTGTTTCAAATTTATTTATTTACATTGATTCACTGAACATTATCACAGTATACAAAATGAGATTTTTCATCACTGTTTATTGACTCAATCAAGGATATTACCATACATGTTATCGTGAACAAATAATGTTCCATTTCTCATATATTTTGCTTTTTCCCCCTTTGATTCCCTACAGATGATTAATTTTTATCACATGCTTTTTCTGCATGTATTGAATGACAATATTATGTTTGTCATTAATGTGGCATGTAAAACTTACTGACTTGCACTTGTTCAAATTTCTTGACTTGGGGCTAGCTATTGTTTGTGCTGATTGGGTCAGCTGGCTGACTGTCTGATTCAAGTCTAGATATGGCAGTTTGAAGGAACATACTGGGCACATATAC
>NW_006202069.1:38935-40848 GCF_000334495.1 Tupaia belangeri chinensis
GAGTGCCAAGAGAAGAGTATAGGAGAATGGGCCAGAGGGTGGTTATCCCCTGGGAGATGTTTTCTCACTTTTCTTGTCCCACTCTCCCTCTCCAACAAACATATATGCCCTATAGCAAATTAAAGGCAAAGAAATAAAAAGGGGAAAAGAGAAAAATAACTTTCCTCTATACTGAAAATGAGCTATCAGAAAAAGAAAGTAATACCATTTACAATAGTATAAAAAATAAAATAAGGCTGACCCTGAGTGTAGTGGTTAAGGGAGCTGGACCCTACTCCTACCTCTCAGCCAATCCTTGATCGTGGGCATATGTGTGTCCACCATACTCAAAGCGGTCTATGGATGACAACCTGGAAATTTCTAATGTGGGATTACTTCCCAGTGCTTCATGTTTCCATCTGGTCTGCTTCTTTTGTTATTTCATCTAATCTGACTTGGAGCTTAATAAACCTAGAGGTCAGCAAATGGCTTAGTGGTTACATCGCTGGACTCCAACATGTTCGACTATGATTTGAGTCCCAGACCTGGTGGTTTGAAACACACTGGGCGCATGTGCGTTCATGCCAAAGATCCCGAGAGGAGAATGAAGGAGGCGGGATTGTGGTGTGGTCATCCTCCCGGGGAGTGATTTCTCACTTTCCCTCTCACTCACTGCCTGTATTTCTCTCTCTCTCTGGTAAATGTATGTGCTCCAAGGGGAAACAAACAAACAAACAAAAAAAGCTGTAAAAATTAAATAAACCTGAAAACACTGTGCTATAGTACTCTAGAATTTGTTCCACTTATTATTTGCACTCTAATATCTATTAACTATGTCATCGTTGTCCTCCTTACCCACAACCCCTTCCCAGCTTCTGGTATCCACCATTTCACTTTCCACTTCTGACTGATTAAATAATTCAGCTTCCTCTAGTGAGTGAGAACATTGGGTATTTATCTTCCAGTGCATTTCTTATTTCACTTAGCATAATTACCTCCAGATTCATCCATGTTACTGTGAATGACAGGATTTAACCCTTTTTATAGCCAAATAATATTCTACTGTGTATATATCACATTGATTTTATCCATTCACCAATTGTTGGACACTTAGGATGATTGCACTGTTTGACTGTTATGAATAGTATAGCAGTAAACAAGGAAGTGCAGATATATCTTCAACATACTGATTTCCTGGTGATGATTAAACCTATATTTTAAATTAGCTAGAAGAGAGGATTTTGACCAGTCACAACACAAAATCATGTTAAATATTTAAAAATGGTGGATTTGTTTATTTATTTATTATGTATTCAATTCATGTTTTGAAAAACTACACTGTATATGGGATATAAATACATACAACTACTATATATTGATTAAAAATTAAAATAAGGGGCCTAAGATCATGCAGGCGACATGGTGGTTAAGGGACTCCCACATGACTGGCTGCAGTTCGAGTCCCAGACCTGGTGGATTGCTTTCTCACTCTCTCTCTCTCTCTCTCTTGCACACGCGCTCACTCTATCCCTCTCTGGTGAAATTAAAATAAATAAATGAATAAAGTTAAATAAAATAATTCTTAAAAAATTTAAAATAAAAAACCTGGATAGCAAAGCAAAGTACATTTAATGGGCATTACAAAAATTTTATTTTATGTTACCCGACTTGGGACTTAATAATTTAAAAAATAAATTAATATACTCTGGCATAATATAGAAATCTAGAACTCATTTCACATGTCTGCTTGCTCTCTTATATATGTTTACAAACTTCCTCAACTTATAGGTTTTGTTTTTAAAAGATTAGAAAAAAATTGTGTGTGTGTGTGTGTGTGTGTGTGTGTGTGTTCGGGGGCTGCGGCTTGGACAGGGGACTGGAGGGTTCCTGGGGAAGTGGCCTCTGAGTTAAGGCCTGGGAAAGCGGAGGGATCT
>NW_006202069.1:44283-64437 GCF_000334495.1 Tupaia belangeri chinensis
AGGTCGGGACCGGCAGGTGGTGTGGTGGTTAAGGGCGCTAGCCTCCCACATGGCTGACTGTGGTTTGAGTCCTGGACCTGGTGGATTGCTTTCTCACTCTCTCTCTCTCTCTCTCTTGCACACGCGCTCACTCTATCCCTCTCTGGTGAAATTAAAATAAATAAATGAATAAAGTTAAATAAAATAATTCTTAAAAAATTTAAAATAAAAAACCTGGATAGCAAAGCAAAGTACATTTAATGGGCATTACAAAAATTTTATTTTATGTTACCCGACTTGGGACTTAATAATTTAAAAAATAAATTAATATACTCTGGCATAATATAGAAATCTAGAACTCATTTCACATGTCTGCTTGCTCTCTTATATATGTTTACAAACTTCCTCAACTTATAGGTTTTGTTTTTAAAAGATTAGAAAAAAATTGTGTGTGTGTGTGTGTGTGTGTGTGTGTGCAAATAGATACTTGTCATCTATTTTACTTTGAGAACAAAGTTAGTTCTGGGATACTTTCCAAGACACCTAAGATCATGTTTCCTTGCAAGTTTAATAGTTTCTTGTAAGTTATTTTTTCATAAATTTTGATGTTTGAATTATCCTAAAACATTGAAAGAGAATGAGTGTTTCAGAGTTGTTCATGTTTATATTTTCTGATAAACTTTCAGAAAATATATGTGGCAATGATGTATTTACATGGGATATAAATAATGGCAAAAGAAATTCACAAAGCTGAGGAAATTAAGGGAATGAATTCTATGTATCTGTTTACATTTAAAAGTTTCTTGACTTGTCAGGGAGAAAGATGACTAATATGATTATTATATTTATTAGGATAATTTTATAGATGACATAGCATACAATTACTAATATCTTAATGCTTATTCCAAGAAATGATTGAAGTCATTTGCAAATTTTGACATTGTTTTTCTTTCCTTGCAAAATATTTTTTATCATAAGAGATTTTCCATTTTCATATGGGAAAGTAAAATTAGATTTTACATATTATTCAGATGTCACACTACTGGCCACATGATTGAAATGAAAAGCTAAAGCTTAAAAATAGGACTAAAGTAGACTTACATGTTTCTACAAATGCTTGTGTGATATAAAGCCACCCCAAAAGTATCTCGCCCTTTAGACTAACATTCCTTTCTAACCCAATACTTCCCCTTTTTACTGGCATATTGTACATACACACTAACAGGAATATGGGATATAGCCACACAAAGAAAATTAATCTTAGTAAGCTAATTACAATTTTTTTTTGTAGGGGAAGAAAGAAAAAAAAACATTTACAACTTAAATGTTACATGTTCCCATCCTTGGCCTCTAGACTGTGATATTTCATACCACTCCAAAGGTATCACTTCTCCTATAATGACAGTGTTGTTTAAGCAAAGTAAACACACACCTGATAATCATATATACAGTCAGTGAGAGGTAATGAGCTGGTTCTACCTTACTATAAGGGACTAGCAGATGGCTTAATGTTCACATTGCTGGTCTCCCATGTAGTTGAATGTGGTTCAAGTCCTGGATCTGGTGGCATAAGACTCATACCGGGTATATGTGCATATGTGTCCAGAATCCTGAAGGAGGATGGAGGAGAAGGAATTATATCCTTGGGGGACAATTTCTCACTTTCTGTCTCTCTGTCTCCCTGGCGAGCACACATAACATATTGCAAAAATCTCTCTAAAACAGAAATTGTCAGTTGATTTCATCACAAAACTTATAGTGAAGAGCAGCTCATACATTTCTGAAAATAGGTGTTGGTAGAGGAAGGGATTTCTCTTAAAAAATAATCTGACATATTAAAGTATTTCTTTACGTTTCTGGACTTTCTCTTCATTCTTTTCTAGTCTCACATATACACCTTTAGATATACATATATTTTTCTCTGCTTTAATATTTTCACATTTCCTTTGTATTGACGTTGTCTTTATCATCAACTAATAGTTAGAAACTGAGACCTGAAACAAGTCTTTACCAAGAGGTGTGAAAAGTTCTCAAAGCACATTATTTTAAAGTGAAGAAAAGAACACTTTATCAATGCTTTTTTTCTTTCCTTCAAGTATGACTTTTCTCTATTAGTAACAATGCTAAATTATTTTCTTTAATTTTTGTGTTAGTTAACATTTTTTTCTGTTTGGGGTAATGATGCAGTTTTTTCTGATGTATATACTGACTTCTAGCTGCACCCTTTAGATAAAAAAATTCTGATTTATTAAGTGATCTCTGTATGATATACCATCTATCCAATGATTTTAATAACAGTTACAGAAACGATCTATTTGGTCCATCTTTTTACTGAGTTTCCACTCATTGCTGTGGAGAAGTTTATCACATATGCAGCTAGGCATCAAACTAACAGTTTTTTTTCTCTCTCTCTTTCTCTTTTTTTTTTTGAGAGTTTTTCTTTTTTTCTTTTTTTTTTTTTGAGTTTTTTTTTTTTTTTTTTTGCTATAGGACGTGTGTGCTCGCCAGAAAGACAGAGAGACAGAAAGCGAGAAATCACCCCCCAGGGGGGATGGCCACACCACAATCTCTTCTCCTCCATTCTCCTCTCAGGATCTTAGGCATGCACACACACGCACCTGGCGTGAGTTTAAGCCACCGGGTCCAGGACTAGAACTGTGGTTGACTACATGGGAGTCCAGCGACATAGCCATTACGCCAACTGCTGGCCCCATCTTGTTTCTCTTTTTTAAGAGATATTTTTGCTATAAGACGTGTACACTCACCAGAGAGACAGAGACATAAAGTGAGAAATCACTCCTCAGTGGTGATGATGACTATGCAGTACCTTCTCCCTTCTCTTCTTGGGATCTTGAGCAGTCACGCACACATGCTTGGCATGAATTTAAGTCACTGGGTCCGGGACTCAAATTGTGGTCGACTACATGAGAGTCCAATGATGTGACCATTATGCCATTTGCTGGTCTCAACAATTTCTTGTTATTGTATATGCTGCAAATTTAACACCACCCATCAATAACACACACACACACACAAAAAAAAACAACAAACAAACAAACAAACAAACAAACAAAAAAACCCTCACTGATTCATTGCCCTGGCATTTTTCAGGCAGACAGCTGAAATAATTCAACTGTTCTGTCAGGGTTTAAAGGAAATACAATAAAATAAAGATTGGGTAGATGTATCAGGAAATTTTGGTTCAAATCACTGAAAATTTAAACCCTACATTTGTGTATAAAAACTTATCTGCAACAATAACATTTTTGTATATTATGTAAATTAAATTTTCAAATTATTTTGAGTCTTCTATATTATTCTTCTATATTCTCCTTAAAATTTATCTAAAATAAATAACTTTTTTTAGAGAGAGATTTTTGTTATAGGGCACATAAACTCACCAGAGAGACAAAGAAAGACAGAGTGACAGGAAGTGAGATATTATCCTCCAGGAGTGATGGCCACGCCGCAGTCCCTTCTCTTCCATTCTCCTCTTGGGATTTTGGGCACATATGTACACGTGTCTGGCATTAGTTTTAAGCCACCTGGTCCAGGACTTGCACAGTGTTTGACTACATGGGAGTCCAGCAACATAATCATTTCGCCATCTGCTGGTCCTGATAAATAACTTTTTTGTTGTTAAATAACCTTTATCTTACTTAATAAGTAATGCATATTTAGTGCAGAACTTAGAAATAAAAGAATAAAGGACAAAGTTTCTCATGTTCTGTACACCCTGAGACAACCATTGCCAATATTATTGGTGAATTCTTTTCCAGGAAAAGACCAACATAAGTGATAAAGCATGCAGACATTCACATGCATTTTTATCTGTGTGTTTGTGTGTGCTTATCAGCAAACAAACACACAAACATACAGAATCAAAGAAAAATGCAGTGATAATTTGGTCACACCTTCTCCATAATAGTGCTTTATTATGAGTACTTTTCATCTACTCACATATTATTTAAACTGTTTAATGTCTGCATCGTTTCTATGAGAGAAATTACTTTGTCTTCTACCAAATACTTTGTTTCAAAGCATTTACTATGATAAAAACAATTAACAGCACATGCATAAATCTTTGTTTATATCTCTAAGCATATTCCTGGAAGTGGAATTACTGTGAAAAAGAATACGAATATTTTTAAATCTCTTGATATATACTGGCAAATTACTTTCCAGAAAGGTTGAGATAATTATTCCCACCGGTGATAGTGAGTCTGGAAAATGTTGATTTTATAATTCTAAGTAGAAAAGCAGCTTTTCCCTTAAGACTACATAATCTAAAGCAAATGAGATCACCTTTAATTATTAATAATGAATTAATAATAAATTCTCTTTATGCTTAATATATTCAGCTCTATCCACATGGACCCTCCATGCCTGTAGGTCTGGTGCTCCCTATATCTAGAATGTCCTATCACCTATTAACAGCCTTGGAATACTTTTTCATCTTTCAAGTCTGACTTTAAGTGTTACTTCATAAGTGAAGACTTTCCTAACCAATTCTCTCAATTTATGAATGAATATTGACCATGTTCTCTCTTCTGTTTTCAACTGCACCATGGCAGAGATAAAACTTCATCAAATGCACTTATTTTGGAGAAGATAAATCCTTTGAAGTTAAGTACTATGCTCATTTGTTTTGATGCAATATTACTAATACAATTTAATAATACTAATATGTCAATATTACCATTACAATATTACCTTTGTCACGAATATTGCATACTGAATAAATAGCTGAATAAATAAATATATGAATGAATAACTATAAGCCAACTAGTCAATTTAGTTAATAAGACTGTCAGACTTGTCATTTGTACTTTAATAATCATCTCAAAGAAATATGGTTATTGCTTTCAAAAGGTGAAGTATGGGTTTATTCAGAAGTTAAAAAAAACAGCATACTTAGTTGTTTTCTTAGTAATGTGTCTCAGTCATTTCACTATGATGTCAACAACATCAAATTGAGCTCTAGATTTGCATTTAGGAGATTGACAAAATGGAACAATAAATATAGAAAATGGGATATGTTACATAGGTTCACATATTTGACTGATTTGTAAAGGCTCAAAATCAATAAATGGATTCCTCAAAAAGTTAAACAAGGAATTACCAAAACCTCCAACCATTCCTACCCTATGTATATAACCAAAAGAAATGAAAGCAGATATTCAAACAAATAATTGTATATGAATATTCATTGCAGGCCTATTTGCAGTAGCCAAAAGGTTTAAAACAACCCAAATGTCCATAGACTAATAAATGGATAATGAAACTGTGATATTTCCATAAAATGGAATGTTCTCTATAGTCAGCCATTGGTGTGGAAGTTAAGGGTCTAGATTCAACATAACTGACTTAGCTGTTCAAGACCTGGAGCCTTGGAAATCATGCCAGGCACATGTGTGTGCATGCCCAAAATCCCAAGAGGAGACTAAAGAAGAAGGGATTGTGGTGTGGCCATTCCCCTAGGGGGAGGAATAATTTCTCATTTTTTTTTCTCTGACTCTCTCTCGTTCCATCTATATGGCAAGGACATGCACTCTAGAGAAAAAAAAAAGAGAAAAAGAAAAAGAAAAGGAAAAAAGGAAAAGAATGTTCTATATCCGTGAAAAGGAGTGAAGTATTAAGACATGCTACAATGTGAATGGATCTTAAAATCATAAAATTATTGCTGATGAGAGAAGCAAGATAAAAAAGTTCACATATTATAGGATTTTATTTATTTGAAATGTCTGGAATAGGCAAATCTATTAAGACAGACAGAGCGTAGATTGTTGGCTTTCAGGGGCTGGGAACATGACTGGATACAGAGCGTATTTCAAAGTGATGAAAGTTTTTAGAACTTGATAGAAATGATGGTTATATAATATCATGAATGCACTAATCCTACTGTATACCTTAAAATGGTTAATTTTGTACAATGTAAATTTCACCTTGATTAAAAAAGAGACAGATATAGCTGTGGTTGTAGGATAAACATCAATTAATTTGATGGTACACTTAAAATGAAATCATATGAGGTTAATTGATGTCATTTTGTTTTCCTTATTTACTTTTCTAAATTCAAGCTTTTACCTAAACTCATAAGAATTCTGAAATTGATCTAAGAACTCTTTGAAGATTAAATTTTCTCAGGAGAAAAAGAAATCTATAGATCTTTGTTTGAGAAGTAGCTTTTGATGACAAAATAAATGTTCAGGATGTTCATTTTAATTAGGAGAAAGCCATTCTGTTTTTGAGAACCATAGAGATTATTATACAAAAGCCCAAATTAATTGCATGAATCATTGTCATAATAAATGATCAATGACCAGCTGATTCTAGAATTTGAGTTATTGGCTCTATCCTATAAATATTTTTAATATTAATGATTAATACTTTTTTTGAGAGAGAGAGATTTTTGCTGTAGGGCATGTGCACTTGCTAGAGAGACAAAAAGCAAGAAGTTGATCATGCCACAGTTCCTTCTCCTTAATTCTCCTTTGGGGATTTTTGGCATGTGTGCACACACACCTGGTGTGAGTTTCAAGCCTCTGGGTCGAGGACTCAAATCGTGGTAAACCACATAGGAGTCCAGCAACATAACCTTTATGCCACCTGTTTAATGTTTTTAACATGTGAAAATGCCCGTAAGTTGCTTTCTGACTGCAATAAACAAAGTGGAACTAAAACATGGAATAAAGAAAGTGGAATTTTCAAGCTAATTTTTAACACTGACTTCTCTCTGCCATGGTTGTTATGAACAATGATTCCATGAACAATTTGGTAGATTTTTTTGTTGGAGAAGAAAGATGCAATCTTTATTCAGCCTTGCCTTGTACAGTAGAGCCCTCTGTGTGGGTTCTCACCTTGATTTAGTATACTCTCATTTAGGGAGAGATTCCTTAAAATACAAATCAGATTGGTCCAGCAGGTGGTATATTGGTTAAAGCACTGGATCCCACATGGCCAACTCTACAGTTCAAGTCCTGGATCCAGTAGCTTAAAATCACATGAGATTCTGAAAAGAAAGTGAAAGAGAAGGGATTGCAGTGTGGCCATTTCCCCCCCCCCCCCGGGGCTAATTTCTTACTTTCTTTCTCTTTCTCTCTCTCTAACTTTCTCTCTCCAGAAAGTACACATGCTCCATAGCAAAAATTTAAATATATGTGTGTGTGTGTGTATATATATATATATATATATATATATATATGCATATATATCATCTCGCCTCATCTCATATCATATCATAATCACATCACTAAGACTATCCTCAAAGCTGTCTAGGAGAACTTGGTCGAGTTTTGAGGCTTTTCAGTGTGTTTATCAAATGTAAACAGGGACAATCTGACTTCCTCCTTTCCAATTTGTGTGCCTTTAGTTTCCTTTTCTTGTGTAATTGCTCTGCCTAAGACTTTCAGTACTGTTTTGAATAAGAATGCAAAATGTGAATATTCTTGTTTTGTTCCATATCCTAGAGGAAAAACTTCCAACTTTTCCCCATTCAATATGATGTTAGTGGATTTGTCATATACACCCTTTAATATGTTGAGATATGTGCCTTTCCTATACTTAATTTGTTGTGAGTTCTTATCATAAAGGGAAGATGTATAGTTATCAAATGCTTTTTCTATGCTGGTTGAGATGACCATATTGCTTTTATCTTTCATTCTGTTGATATGATGTACTGCATCCCTGGGATATACCCTACATTATCCTCATGTATAATCTTTTCTATGTGTCGTTGGATTTGACTTGCTAGTGTTCTGCTAGTATTTTTGCACCTGTATGCCCAAGAGAGATCTTTCCTGATATTCCCACTCTTTGTCTTCCAAATATGAGTGTGTGCTACTCCAGAGCTGGACTAGAAAGATTAGCTGTTCTAAGTGTAAGCATTCCTTATGTCTTTTCTGGGCCGTCACCTTCTTTCTTTCATTCTATCCATTAGTGGGCAAACATCCACTTTTTATTTTACAGAATCTCATAAATAATTATTCTATGGATCACCTCTAATTTTCCTCAACATTATGTGCTTTTTCCCTTTACTGTACTTTTTGTTTCTTAGTTTTTGGTTTTCTATAGGGCACGTGCTCACCAGAAACAGAAAGAGAAAGAGAGAAGGAAAGTGAGAAATCACCCCCGAGGAGGATCATCACGCCTAAATCACTTCTCTCTTTTCCTCTCAGGATCTTGGACATACATGCATACATACCTGGTGTGATTTTCAAGCTGCCAAGTTTGAGATGTGGACTTGAACTGCACAGCTGGTGACGTAGGATTGAGCACCTTAACCTCCACGCCATCTGCTGGCACCTCTTTACTTTAATAGCATTTTTGAAGGTAGAAGCAGTACATGCTCATGTTCAGTTTACCGTGTCAACTCAGAAACCAGGAAATGTTTCTTTTCAGTTTATATAATTTTTCACTTGTTTCATTTACTTTTTTAAAACTAAGGTAAAATATGCATCATATTAAAGCTATCATTTTAATCATTTTAATTATATAATTGAATGGCATTAAATATGGTTACATTATTGTGCAACCGTTACCACTAACTTGCCCCAGTACTATCTTTTCATCATCTCATGTTGAAACTTTTTGCCTGTTAAACAACTATTCTTCTTCCCTTCTTCATTTACTTTATTTTTATCAAAGAAAATGTTGCACCTGTATATTTCTCATCTGTCTGCCTAATCAAGTATTGACAGCTATCTGTTGTCCATTTTGGTACCTAGATTAGTTCCTTTTAGATTTCCTTCTACCAAACAGATATCCCAGAGGCTATACCAGGGATAATGTGCAGATGCAGATGTATACTTCTGTTTAGTTTGCTGGCAGTAAGCACCTTCTTTTCCCACTTTCTGACTAACCTTTGGTACCAGTCTTATTAGATTGTTTTTCTTCACCCAAGGCAAAATATTTAATATATTTTTTTTTAAAATAATTTGGCCTAAAGTCAGAACGTGTTTCAATTCTAGAATACTCTAAAATCTCATTTAGAGTTGAGCTTTAACATTTTGCTGATCAAGTCCCATCTTTTCCTTGTAAAGATCATACATTCTCTTACTGGCATAACATCTCACCCTAAGTTTGAATGCCAATGAATGCATCAGTAATGGATTTCTTTGCTAAGTATTTGTAATGCACTCAAGAAACTTAAGTGTACTCTGGGTGGTGAATGGGGGTACTTTATCATTTTTCTTTTCACCTAAAATGACTAGTGATACTTAACAAAAATCAATGAAACATCCTTAAAATGAAACAGAAAACTTCAAGGTGTACAATGCAATTATTTAATTATATACGTAGGTTGTGTAATGATTACCACAATCCAATTCATCAACATTTATTTAATCACACATAGTTACCCTTTGTGTGTGTGTCTGTGTGTGCACATGTGTGTATGTGTGTGGGGTGAAGATACTTCATATTTACTCTCAGCAAATTTGTGTAGACAATACATTATTATTGGGACCGGCAGATGGTGTAATGAGTTATGCAGTTCGAGTCCCGAACCCAGCAACTTAAAACTCATGCCAGGGGGCATGGTTAAAGGCATTGGACACCCACATGGCTGACCGAATTTCAAGTCCCAGACCTGGCAGCTTGCTTTCTCACTTTACCTCTCCCTCTCTCTCTGTCCATCTCTGGTCAAATCAAAATAAATAAATAAATAAAGTTAAATACAAATCATTAAAAAACAAAAACAAAAACAAAACAATCTCATGCTGGGCATGTGTGTGAGTGCATGCCAGAGATCCTGAGAGGAGCATGGAGGAGAAGGAATTGCGGAAGGGCCAACCCCCAGGGGGTGATTTCTCTCTCATGAACCTTAAGGTAAAAGCCTCTCAAAAAAAAAAAAAAATGACAATACTTTATTATTAACTATAGTCACCATGATATACATTAGACCCTCAGACTTCATCTTAGAACTGAAAGTGTGTCTCTTTTCAACAACTCTTCATTTTCCCATGTAGGCAGGATTTTGTGTGAACATATGTCTTCAGTTCATTTGTGTAAATATCAAGGAGTGTGATATCTGGATCATAGTGTGAGAGTATGTTCAGTTATGTAAGAAGCTGCCAAAATGTCTTCCGAAGTAGTTGTGCCATTCTGCGTTCCCACCAGGATGAATGAGAGTTCCCAATGCTTTTCATCCACATTTTTAATAGAATTTTATAAAAGTATTACATTGCAAGAGTATAAAATGTGCCCAATATGTTTAATCATATTGGAAAAGCTTTTTCTTCTACTATTTTGGTATGAATTTTGATACACATATTGGTGCAGTGTGTGTGTGTGTGTGTGTGTGTGTGTGTTTGCTTTCTTCCCTTTTCATTTAAAGACAAGTTCTAAAATGTGCCATATTTTTGGCCCAACTACACTAGTGCAATTTTTAAAGCTGTGCTACATTATACTGGACTCAAATGGTTCAGATCCCTGGTCAACCTGAAACACTCCAGGAACACATAATCCTGCCTTGCTGAAAGTCTAAATGTGGGATTGTATTATCCTTCCAAACCATATTTATAGTGGTTAACCGATACTACATTTTATAGATTTGCTATAATTTACATCATCATTTCCCTATTATTTGGAATTAAATTGGTTTTTTACTTATCTTTTACTAAAAATAAAATTGAGATTAATGTTTTTGGGAATGTTGCTGTATTTTGTTTTAAAATTTGTTAGATTTCAGAATATGGGTAACTTCTTACAGCTTTCAGGTTTTGAAAGCTGAAAAAAATCAATGTTAATATTTATGAAGTGTGAAAAGAACAAAAATCATAATGATAGAAAAAATATATGGCACTTAGTATGAACTAGGCACTACTATAAGCATGTTGTTCATAATAATCACTCAATTAATGCTCAAAATGATCTGAGGAGTATAGTAACATTATAAGCCTTAGTTTACAAGTTGAGGAAACTGAGTTCAAGAAACGTGTTCAAGTCCTCACAATTAGAAAACAGTGAGATTTACCATTCATATCCATACAACCTTAGCAATGCTCTTAAATTACTCGTTCTCTATTGTTGAGAGAACATTTGACATTCATGGTATAAGGCAGAAAACAATCTTAGGGACATATACACCCCACGATGGCTTCTAGTCTTACACATGGGCAATCACCTTTTTAGATTACCTGCTCCACCTAAGTAGGCATTCAAGTTTCATCCCCTTGGCAAAGTAATCAATCCTTTTGAGGCCTTAGAGATATAGAGTCTGTGCTTGGAATCAGAATGCCTATAAAAATAATGTCCATTCTTTTTTTTTTTTTGAGAGAGAATTTTGCTGTGGAGTGTGTGTGCTCACTGAAGAGAGAGAGAGAGATAGAAAGCGAGAAATTGAGAAATCACCCCCTGGGGGAATGGCCATGACACAATTCCTTCCCCATTCTCCTCTCAGGATCTTGGTCATGCATGCACACACACCTGTTGTGAGGTTTAAGCAACCAGGTCTGGGACTTTAACTATGGTAGATTATGTGAGAGTCTAGTGACGTAACCATTATGACATCTGCTGGTCCCTAAAAATTTAAATTCTTACAAAAGACACAAGATAATTTATTCTTGTATTATGTAATAGCTTAGACAAAATATACAAGTTTTAAGGAAATGAAATCAGCACCACATAAAGATATCTTTACTTCCATGTTCATGGTGATGTTGTTCACAATTGTTAAGATATGGAAAGAAACTGAATGTCCACTGATGGATAAATGGATAAGAAAATGTGATACACACATGCTGAAATATTATTCAGTCTTCAAAAGAAAGAAATTCTGCCACTTGCCCCCACATGGATGAACCTCAGATATTATGCTAAGTGAAAAGTCCAGACATGGAAAGAAAAATATTACATGATCTCACTTATATGTGGAATACATTTTTTAAGCACTCATATACACAGAGAATAAAACAGAAGTTAACATGAGGGAGGTAGGAGATGGGGAGATATAGTAAAAGGATATAAAAAAATAGCAGGCATGTAAGATGAGCAATTTAGAAATTTAACATACCACTTGTTAATTATAGTTAATAAAGCTACATTGGTTTAGAATTTTTGTTTAGTAGACTTTAGCAGCTCTTGTCACAAAAAAGAAATTATGTGAAATGATAGATATGTTAATCTGCTTCACTATAGTACTTATTTTACTCTCTTTCACATCCCATAGTGTCATGCTGTATACATCAAATGTACACAATAAAATTTATTTTAAAATAAATAAATAAAAAGTCATAGAAAAGCAGTTGGCAAAAGTTTACATTCTACTCAATAGGTTGGGCTTTTTAAATTTTCTTTTTCTTCTTTTTTTGTTTAGTTTCCCAGAGAGAAAGACAGAAAGAAAGACTGAGAAAGCAGTCCCCATGGGAAATGGTCATGTCATAATCACTTCTCCTCCATCTCTCCCTCTTTTTGGATTTTGGACATGCACACACATGCACCCAGCATATTTCTCAAGTTGCTCATTCTGGGACTAAAACAGTGTAGCTGACCATGTGTAATCCTTGCCCCTTAACCATCATGCTAAGGGTCGGGCCATGGGTTTCTAATTTTCATGGTTATAGTTACATAAGTGAGAACTGGGGAAGAGTCCCTGAATAATTCTGACTTTCTGGACACATTCTCTTTAGCTTTAATATTATATGTTGGGTGTCCATAGCTTTTCAATTGAGTTCATGTTATAAAAATAATTTAGGTGTGAGGCCAACAGGTGGTGTATTGGTTAAGGCTCTGGACTCCCACATGGCCAAACATAGTTCATGTCTCAGATCCAGTGGGTTGAATATCATGCTGGGCATGTATACCCAAAATCCTGAGAGTAGACTGGAGTGGAAGGTATTGGGGCATTGCCTTTCACCCTAAAGGATGCTTTCTCACTTTCCCTCTATCATTTCTGTCTCTTTTCGGTGATTGCATGCACCCTATGGAAAAACAACACAAACACATGAAAAAAAAAACAAACAATGACTAAACAAACATTCAAAAATACCAACTTACTAGAGAAATGACTAGTTTGATTTTTTTACTTTTTTATTCAGTTATTCAGTAAAATAATTTATAGAAGTCATATTTTTCTATACCCAGGTTAAAATATTGTTATATGTACTTCAGTTGTATTATTATTATTATTATTATTTTGATTTTGATGAATAAAATGTATATTTATCTTTTAATATAACAGGTACTGCAAGTGCTCTAAAGTAGATTACCAATTACTTTAGAAAGTAGGTCAGGTATTTAAGCTGAGTGCAATGTGAACTGACCCACAAGTTAGAGCTATGAAAGATGCAAAAGATAAGTTCATCTGAAGAGGTATTTAAATGAAATGAGTAAGTTATTCATAATCTAAATAATAATTGAGGAATACGTGTAATGTAGCTTATAGTCTAAATAATACTTGAAGAGTACAGAAGAGTACATGTAATGTAGCTTATATTTTTATTAATCCATTTTATATTTTTAAATAAAATAATTTAAAAACTGAATCAAATCATGAATTTTTTAACACTAAATGTACTAGGTCACAGAGTATGACATTTTGAGCTATAAAACTCACATTGTCATCTAAAATGGAAGATGGTATCTTGAAGCATATCAGGCAGGACAGGAGGCTGAAATAATTCATACAAAGTTATGTCTGGCTAGTTCAACTTTAGCACAGAAAAACTACATATCACATGGGTCATTGTTACTCATAGATCTTGCTTAGAATGCCCATATGAACTGATCTCATCCCCAGTGTGTTCACATACTTCTTTGCAGTTAAACATGATATAATCCAACCTTCTTTTATTTTTCTACTTAAATTGATATTATGCTGAATTATCAATTTTTTACTTGGTGTAATTTGAAGAAAGCACAATAGGAGACTTAATCAACTCACAGTTTTTTATGAACATTTCTACTTTTGTGAAGCTATTAAAAATGTAAAATGTAGGTTAATTGAATTGTCTTCAAATTTGCTATGAGAGGTTACCATTCTAAAACACAAGAAATATATGAAAGTCAAATATATAAATCTATCATTGCTTTATAATTCACGACCTTCAAAAATATGTTCCAACTTAAAATCATATTTTTATACAAATATACTTGGGACAGTTGTGTTTTAAAACCATGGTGTGATGTGTTTTAAATGAATACTTTTTATTGCAATTCATAGCCATAAAATCTCTTGAACATTTCTTAATGGAAAATGAGAGGAAAAAATAGCACAAAACATAAAAAAGTGGACAAATAAAAATATTCTGTGCTTTCATCTGAAATTATTTTCTCCTTGATAATGCAGATTCTATTCAGTCTCAGAGACCCTGTTACATTTTTTTTTCAGGCAGAACATTAATAATTGACTTTTCCAAAGGCAAAACAGAACTCTGGAATGTGATACAAATAAAATAATCATCAAATTTAATAGTTTAAATTAGCATTTGTTAAGTGCCTTTTCACTTTGAGGATCAGTAATAAACAATTTTATAGAATTGAAATATAGGTCTTTGTTAGTACAAGGAAAATTATTTTTTTCATTTGGTTAAAGTCTTCTAAAGAGAGAATGGGTGGTGGTGCAGTAGTAGAAGATGGCACTCCATTAGGCTGACACAGGATGGTTATGGGTTCACATCTGGAGACCTCCCTGACTATGCTGGGCACATAGGTACCCATTGTCTGGGGCTGGCTGAAGTTAGGGGTGGATTATGATGTCAAGACCCTAGTGGAGGAGCTATCTCTCTCTTTCTCTGTCTTGCTCACTTGTGGAAAAAAAATAAATAAATGAACTTTAAAAATAAAATGACTTCACAGCAATGGTACTATTTTTTCTCAGAAAACTACAAATAGAACTACCACACGACCACGCAATTCCACTCTTAGGTATCCACCCAGAAGATAGGAGCATCCTTAGTCAGAAAAGCACTTGCACATCCATGTTATTGAAGCATTATTTACAATTCCTAGGACATGGAATCAACTCAAATGTCCCAGAACAGACAAGTGGATTGGAAAAAAATGTGGCATGTGTATAGAATAGTACTCATTCATAAAATCAATGAGACCCTGACTTTTGGTACAAAGTGCACAAATAAGGAAAAATGTATTGCTAAGCTAAGCAAGCTAGACTATGAAAGACAGGCATTGTATGTCCCTGATCAATATATATACTGAATGTCTGTGCTCTATAGCAGAAACTGAAAAATTGGAAGGTATAATAGCAGGGAGAGCAACTGTAGATACTAGAGACAGTATGGGAAGGGGGTCATTGGGGGTGAGTAATAGGGGTGCAAAAAAGGGGAACAGGGAAAAAACAAACAATATATTTAATAGACAATAATGAAAAGTTTTCTGCTAATAATAATATATATGGTAATGTCTTGACTTGACTAATATGCACTGTATTCACGATGGGAAAAACCATGGTTTACACTGTAAGACATACACTGATCCAACGTAAATTAAATTAAAAAAAACAAAGACTTCAAAAGAAAAGAATACAGTAAATATATAGAAAGATATTTGTCTTATATCCTTTACCTTTAGTTCAGATGGAAAGTTTCAACTTGGTATGCGAAGATGCCTCATAATAAGCAAATGTACATAAATCAACCCTTTTTTAGGATTGTCCTGATTTCCAATGATCTGTATAAATGTCCATATTTGATAACTTTGATCATATATATAGGGGATAAGTTTTCAATTTCCTAAAGGAAATTTGGCCAGCATTAAAGTAGGAAACAGGTTAATAGAATAGTTCCAAAGGTTATTTTCAGACTTCTGATATTCACTCCATATTTTCTGTGGCTAGGAGAAAAAAAAATCTACATGCTCTTGAACCATATACAAGAGAGCATACCCAATCCTGCCAAAATCCCCAGCCATAAAACTTCTTTGAAAGATTGGTCAGATGTTAGAAATATCCCACCATAGTGCTAATTGGTATGCATATTTTATAAATTTGAGCATCTGTGGGGCTTTTAAATGATAATTTATAAAATTATTGCAGTATAATAAATTATTTGGATTAACCTTGTATTCAGTACAAAATTATACCACATAGTAGCTCAAAGAAAGTTTTTCTGACATTGAGTCTCTGCTTAAACATGTAAATTAAAAGATCCTAATTCCCGAAAGTGGCATGTTACATTGTTGGTTAGATCTACATGGAGTGAGAAGTATGGACCGAGATAAACATAAAATCTGCTTTCTTGTACCAAATAATCCTTGAGTCTTGTACCAAAAAATCCTTGAGTCTTGGTTGATACAACTGTGATAACTAAAATTATGAAAAGCCCTTCTTGACCTGGAGCATCTATGAACTGGAACATTATTTTCTCAAGCAACAAGAACCCAAATAGAATATGAGCATACATTCAAGACAATGACAGTAATATCTTAACACCTGACTACTAACAAACTAAAATACCCGCAAATTTTATGTAACTCATTTTTATTACATTGGCTTACATATCTAACATGTCATCTCTTAGGAAAATGAGAAAATGAATACTGTCCACTTGTAAGACCTAAAAGGGGAAAACAATCTGTTTTCTTCTCTTTTCTCCTAAGTATTTAAAGTGCAACAATACAGTTACATATTCACAAATTTCCCAGTCTGACCTAAAAGTGCCACATTGTAGTTTAATTACAATGTTGCTCACCATCATGAATATGAGACTGACTTACTGCAATAGCTATATATTTTAATAACATAAACTTCTATGTGTTTAAAATGAACCCTATGATTCATTCTCATTATAAAAAATTAATAGACACCTAATTAAATACATTATTCAATGAGATTAATTGTGTGAATTAATACGTGAAAGAATGAATATTCAAGGGTAAAGCAATGCATTGCTAATGGCAACAACAATAAAAAAGAGCTGAATTCATAGGTAATTATGATACCATCAAAAGAGACCTTGACCTCTAAATTTGGTCACAAGCATATATTTACTTAATTGAAATCTTTTTACACTACATCAATGAGTTGTGAAAAACAACTTTGGTCAATTTAATCAAACATGATAATCGGTCGAATAAGCTCATCAGATCATCACTTGGAACAACATAGATAAAACAAAAAGATCAGTTGAAAACCAAATACTTCAGTGTTTATAAGGAGACAGTGTACCCTACGTTGGGAGTCTTTGCGATGCTCTCAAAAAAGACTATTTTGTGTGTATGTATATGTGTGTGTGTGTGTGTGCTCATGTGCGTATACATGCATGTATGGGAAGCAATTAGCTGTGCCATGAATAAAACCTCCTCCCCAATACTGACCATCCTCATTATAGTCACTAATCCATTTAAGGTAGTAAAATAATAATAATATCTAATTAATGGTTAAATAATTCATAATTAATCATTTACTTAAGGCAGTAAAATGAAAATAATAATATTAACTACTTAATAGGGTTGTGATAAAGATTAAGTGAGTTAATATGCGTAAAATACTTGGAAGGGATTTTAGCATACAGTAAAATTCATTACTGTTACCTTTTTCCATTTAGTTAATAAATATTAAATGCTTATTATATAAGCCAGTTGCCATGCTAGGCTTGTGGATAAACTGTTGAAAATACAGTTTTGGTTTGTGTTCTCATGGAATTTGCAATCTTGTAGGAGATCCAGACACTGAATAAAAGGTCACATAAATAATTATAAAATTGTAGCTGTGTTAAATGCTGCTGAGTTACATAGTGTTATTGGAGCTTATTAGGACGGAAAACTGATGAAATAGCTAGTACTCTGTGTCAATTATTGAGTTTTGTGCAATAGAATTGTTATAATGATCCCCAGTTTCCTTGGGTTAACAGTTTTCTGTAACGACCTTGTTTTTTAGTATGTGGAAGGAGGGGGAACAGCAGACTTTCATTAATCTTACCATTATTATGAGTAAATGCAGCAAATATTTATTAAATAAATACAGTGTTCAAGGCACTACTCTATTAATGTATGCTATAGGATTTGTAAAGATGAGTAAGACATCATTCTTACCTTTTCAGAGCATGCAGTATCATGGAAGAGGGATGTAAACAATAGTCTAATACAAGGCATTACATGAAAAATGTCATTTCTTCAGATCTGCTCAATGCTGAGAAAAGTTTCTGGAATGTCTGATGCTCAGTTAATAATTTCTGTTATTATTGATATTATTATTATCATTGAATAAAATAGGATTTCATACTAAAAAGCAGTTATGTCCAAATTATTAAAAGTTTTCTTCTTTGATAGATTTTTGCTATAGGGCATGAGCATTCACCAGAAAGACAAAGAGAGAGAGAGACAGAAAGTGAGAACTCATCCTCCAGAGGGGATGGCCATGCCGCAATCCCTTCTCCTCCATTCTCCTCTCGGGATCTTGGGCACGCATGCATATGCGCCCGGCGTGAGTTTTAAGCCACCGGGTCTGGGACGCGAACTGCGGTCGACTATGTGGGACTCCAGCAACATAGTCATTACGCTAACTGCTGGTTTTCTTGACATCCCAATTTTTATCTAGCTGCTTTTCTTCACCCATAATTTTTCAACTGAACTAATGCAATACTCTCCTCACTGGTTTCTCTGCCTCTTCTTTTGTCCTGTTACATGTTCAAAAAACAGAATTATTGTTTAACTATAAATCAAGTCAAGTAATGCCTATGCTCAAAATATCTAATGTCAAGTCAGCTGGTAGTGTGGTGATTAAAGTGACTGGATCCCACGTGGTGAACTGCAGCTTGAATCTTGGACATTGGGCCTTGAAAAGCATGTAGGGTATATGTGCATGTGTACCCAGTACCCTGAATATATAAGTGCAGGGGAAGGGATTGCAGCATGACTAGCTCCACCCATGGGAGGGGAGCTTTCTTTCTTCTCTTTCTCTCTCTCCAGCAAGAACATGTGCCCACTAGCAAACTGAAAGAAAATTCCAATGGCTTTCAATTCACCGGGTCTGGGACGCGAACTGCGGTCGACTATGTGGGACTCCAGCAACATAGTCATTACGCTAACTGCTGGTTTTCTTGACATCCCAATTTTTATCTAGCTGCTTTTCTTCACCCATAATTTTTCAACTGAACTAATGCAATACTCTCCTCACTGGTTTCTCTGCCTCTTCTTTTGTCCTGTTACATGTTCAAAAAACAGAATTATTGTTTAACTATAAATCAAGTCAAGTAATGCCTATGCTCAAAATATCTAATGTCAAGTCAGCTGGTAGTGTGGTGATTAAAGTGACTGGATCCCACGTGGTGAACTGCAGCTTGAATCTTGGACATTGGGCCTTGAAAAGCATGTAGGGTATATGTGCATGTGTACCCAGTACCCTGAATATATAAGTGCAGGGGAAGGGATTGCAGCATGACTAGCTCCACCCATGGGAGGGGAGCTTTCTTTCTTCTCTTTCTCTCTCTCCAGCAAGAACATGTGCCCACTAGCAAACTGAAAGAAAATTCCAATGGCTTTCAATTTAAATAAAAGTGTAAGCTCCGCAAAGCACTACCTTGTTCTAAAATGCCCTACAGATCTGTGTATCCACTATTTCTCTGACCTCGTCTTTTACCTCTCTCCTCATTAATCATTTTCCTCCAATTATTCTGGCCCCATTGGCATTCATTAAAAACAGCAACTTGCTCCTAACTCAAATCCCTTGCCCTCTTACTCCATATCTCTGGAGCACTCTCTTTTCAAATATTAGCATGACCAACTCCCTTTTTTTCCTCTTCTTTTTCATTTGTTATTATTTACATTCCATCCTTAAACATCTCTAAAGCACAATATGATTTTTCAAAGTATGCATGTAGAACATGACAATCAAAGATATGACCATATTTATCATTTTGAACAGAGAATTTTCTTTTGTTAAATGTTTCTTCCTTTTGCCCCTTCCAAGCACCCTTTACCACCAACTCCCCTCCTTTATAGACTGGTATCTATACTTATCTTCCCTGTTCTCATATCTACAGATCTTTCCAATTCTGCCACAGATTACAGACATTATGTATATATTGAGCAGGGATATACAGTGTGTATCTTGCAGAATCTGGTTTACCTTTCTTAGCATGAGATCTATATTCATCCATTCCTTTGTTTCTTTTGTCTCTGTGCAAATCTCTCCTTCTGACTTGGCTCATATAAAATAGCATCCAAAACTACTTATCTTAAATTTGCAACATGTCACGTAACCATCACCTCAAATATTGT
>NW_006202069.1:64494-66250 GCF_000334495.1 Tupaia belangeri chinensis
GACAGAAACCAGTACATTCCTTTTATTTGTATGTTTTTATTTATTTTCTCATAAAATGAGGCATTCCCAACAGGTCTTCACTCCACATACACATATATCAGGCATAAACAGGGATACCCTAAAAGTAAACATGGGATATTGTCATGTGGGTCCAGCAGCACAGAGCATGGTATTATTGCTGTGCCACCAGGCTGGCCTCACCTGTCTTGATTACTGCTATGGTTGCAGCAGCAGCAGAACAGCATTTGTTCATGGACAGCTTTGCCTAAGATCGTGGACCAAGATTTCTGCCATCATGAAAACTTTATAGGATTTTGTTTTTTTTTTTCACTTCCTATTGTCCTAATTCTTTCCTCTTTCATTCAGGAAAATCCGTAGGATCATAATCAGTGGTTGGCTTTAGATTGAACATATGTTCTAGCACAAAATCAGAGCAATTGTTGGGTTTGTAGGCTAGTGCTGAAAAGATCAGGAAACAGTTCCAGTTCCACTGATGTCAACACCTCTCTGTTTACCCTGAAGCCTCAAATAAATAAATAAATAAATAAATAAAAAAGGAGAGAGAAAAGAGCTATTCTTGATATTCTTCTAAAGATAAGGTAATTTATAATGAGGAAAAATTTCAGTAGGGTTCCTAGAGTCTTGTTCTTGGTAGTAGTGGAGTACCAGTTGTATAAAATTTATACCTTATCCATGAAATGAAAAAAAAAATCACATTTTTATCCAATCAGGCCTCCCAGGATTTCAGGTGGGTAGAAGTCATCCTCTAAAAGGTGCATGATTAACATACAAGTTTAACAAAAACACTTAAATATCATGAAGATGTGGATCTTCTCCATTCAAGTAAAGCTTCAAGACCTCAAACTCTGGGTTTTTAGCTCAGAAGGGCTACTTCAGACTTTTGGAATGGTAGCTCTATTTTAAAATTTTGCCCCAGACTGTGGGCAAATCTGCACATAGGATACTCAGAGAGATTTCCAGACTTGAACTTAGAAACTTTCCATGTGGTATTGCAAATCAGAATATTTCATTTTATTATTGCACCATCATCTAGTCCTTATTTTCTTATTAATTTCAGAATTAGTTTCTCTGTTTTTCTCAGAAAATCTGAGACTGTGACAGAGAATTCAGTGATTATGAGGCTTATGTTTGATATTGAATGGAACAAAATGCAGTAAGTCAAAAGATAGAAACAGGTAATATGTTTATAGTAAAAATTGACAGTTTGTTTGCAGACATTCCAAATGGTGGATGAAAAACCTGGGTTTTTTGAAATTTTTATATATATTTCTTCTAGTAGACCCCCATGTTATTATGACTTGTGTTTCTAGGCTAATGACAAAGATGGATACCTCTTTAAATTCAGTAATTTTATAGAGAGCGATAGTCCTTACTCATCATCACACTCTGAATAAAGACCATGACCAACTAGATTCACATACTGTAGAATTGCCTATGTTTTCTGAATCTTAATTTGTTTAATTTGTTTTAGTATGTTTCATAGGAACTCTTGTTAAGGAGTACAGCTTGAACTTTGGATGTTATCCACTTGATAGTCACCATATTAGTCTCCCTGGTGCACTGCATCTTCTCAAGGCTTAAATGTTTGTACGCGACCATCCACTGAACATGGTATGATCCTGCTTCAACCAGATCAGGACGAAAAAACATAAGAAGTATTCAACTGATGTGATACTGAGACTTGTGAATTCCATGACTGAGACCAGAGTAAACTTGTGAATTTTACACTGATTGT
>NW_006202069.1:66276-75199 GCF_000334495.1 Tupaia belangeri chinensis
AAAGTTAATTGTGATGGTGACAGAGAATGGTACCCAATGACCTAATTTTTGGTCACTCTCTCAAAATTGAGAAGCTGATCAAAAAGGGTAACTGTTCTACTTATTGACCTGAAAGGGCCTCCCTACTCCTTTTTGAGTTCCAAAAGCAAACACACGGAAATCTGCTTCCTTAGTAAGTTGTTAAATTATAGCCAACCACAAAGCCACACTTCAGTCAGTCACAGAAAGCCAGCCTTTTAAACTGTCTATGCAGGTAAACATCAAGATGTAACAATCCAATTATTTCTCTGCCTCATTCCCTCACTTCTGTTTTTTATATATCACTTTTACTTTCTTGTGCACAAATGTCACCCTAACACATGGCTATCCAGAATCTCTTGGAAGACATTCCAGGACTTCCCAATTCAAACTGGTTTTGCCCAATTAAACTGTGCTGAATTAAAATTAAAAAAAAAATAGAAATACTGAGAACAGCAGATGGCATAAAGGCTACGTCACTGTACTCCCATGTGGTTGACTGCAGTTTGAGTCCTGGACCCGGTGGCTTAAAACTCACGCTGGGCGCATGTGTGTGCATGCCCAAGATCCCGAGAGGAGAATGGAGGAGAAGGGATTGTGGTGTGGCCATCCTCCTTAGGGGGGTGATTTCTCGCTTTCTGTCTCTCTGTCTTTCTCCTTCTTTCTGGAGAGCGCACATGCCCTATAGCACAAACCTCTCCAAAAAACAAACTAGCAAACAAAAACCAACCAACCAACCAAACAAACAAACAAAAATAGGGCTACCTATGATCTAGCTATCTGACTACTGACTATATACCCAAAGGAAAAGAAACTACTACACAAGTAGGTCAAAGAGCTATCTGCACTCCCTTATTTATTGAAGTATTATTAACAAGAGCTAAGACTTAGAATCATGGAGTCAATGTAAGTGCCAAACAACTGATAAATGAATAAAGAAAGTATGGCAGTGACACATACACATACACAAAAATGGAATATTTGGTAGCCATAAAAAGAAGAAATCCTGTCATTTGCAGCAACATGAGATTTTGAATGTTCACAACACAAATTCATGATAAATGTTTAGGATGTTGTGTATGCTTATTGCCCTGATTTGATCATTACAAATTGTATTTATGCATTGAAAAACCACACCGGGGTCTGGTCAGGTGGAATGGTGTTTATGGCACTAGATCCCACATGGTTCAAGTCCTGGGCCCAGCAGCTTGAAAAATGCATCAAGCGTGTGTGAATTCATGCTCAGATCCTGAAAGGAGACTTGAGGAGAAGGTATTGTGGTGTTGTCATCCTCCCTGAGAGGTTGTTTTCTCACTTTCCTTCCCTCTGTCATTCTCCAGTGAGCACACATGCCCTATGGCTAATTAATAAAAAGAAAAAGAAAATCCACATTATACTCCCAAAATATACAGTTATTATATGTCAGTTAAAACATATAATAAAAAATAAATAAAATATTTGATGATTCAGAACTCTATGAAAATTATTGTAAAATTTTGGATATTTCTATTTTTATTGTCAAATTATCCATAACTTTTATTCCATTTTTAATGAAGTGCATACAACTCATTAAAAAAAGGTAACAGAAATAATTGTTTTGAACTTTATTTGGCTTCTCTCTTCCTCTTTTCCCCTATTTTTAAGAATATCCTTCAACGGGAGCAGCAGTTAGTGTAATGGCTATGTCGCTGGACTCCCACGTAGTCAACTGCGGTTCGCATCCCAGACCCGGAGGCTTAAAACTCACGCTGGGCGCGTGTGCGTGCGTGCCCAAGATCCAGAAAGGAGAACGGAGAAGAAGGGATTGCGGCGTGGCCATCCCCCCTGGGGGGTGATTTCTCGCTTTCTGTCCCTCTGTCTCTGTCTGTCTGACGAGCGCACGTGCCCTATAGCAAAAACCTCTTAAAAAAAAGAAATCCTTCAACAAATATAGTGATGTTGAACTGTGCTAAGAGTAGAAGATAAAAATGAGTTAATGAGAAGCAATGCCTACCTCCAAAAAGCTCCTGTTTGCCACTACATATTTTGCATGCACTGCCAAATACAAATTAGAGTTATGGTATATGAGGAAAACAAAAGGAGGCAACACTGTATATCCCATAATTTTGCTTTTTTCATATATGCTGTACCATTTTCTTTTAATTAATTGCTATCCAATTTTCCTTTTTTGTTTGTAATCTTAGGAAAAACAGAAATTTATTAATTGATGAGGTATGGTAAAATTCCTTTAAATAAGTTGAAAAACCAAATGATATATGTGAAAGACGTTAAACAAACAAACAAAAGAAAAACAAAATATATAAGAAAAAAAAAAGGCAAAAACTGAGCCCTGCTCTGATGTATTGAGATAAACATTTCTGGGAAGATCATTCTGATATTTGATCAAAATGGATTTAAAGCAGTGTATCTTACAAAATTTTCAATTTTCATGGCACAGATGACTTTACACATTTTACAAAGGAGAGACAATCATTAAGAAAAAAGCATTTGGCTTAGGAAAAATATAAACATAAGCTAAAATTCATTTCTGAGCCAACCACATTGTTTTAAATGCAGGCAATGACATGATTTTAAATGTCAGTAATAGAAAAATATAAATTTCTCTTTAGTACAACAAAACAAAGGAAACCAAGTAGTTACAATATATTTTCAAAGACTTAATAGAAATTCATAAGAAAAAATTAATAAAGTAGAACTCATAACCCAAATAATTAATAATTATTAATTAATATAATTCTTCTACATCCATCCATTTTTCCCCATCTACGTTTTTCTCACCTTTGCCCAAGGTACCATCATCTCAGACCTAAATTGTTTCAATAAACCTCCTAACTGCTCTAACTGCTTTTTCCTTGCCACTCTTCATAGATTATTTATAATACTGTCTTCCCCATAGTCTTGTTAAAAAACAGATCAGTGGGTTGTCTCTTTATTCTGTTAATTGTTTCCTTTTCTGTGCAGAAACTTTTAAATTTGATATAATCCCATTTCTCTATTTTTGCTTTTGTTCCCTGTGGTTTTGAGCCTTCATTTAAGAACTTTTTGCCCAAACCAGTGTCCTGAAGTGTTTCCCTATATTTGCTTCTAGTAACTTCATACTTTCAGGTTTTAAGTTTAAGTCTTTAATCTACTTGAAGTTGATGTTTGTATATGGTAAGAGATACAATTCTAACTTTATCCTCCTGCAAATGGATATCTAGTTTTGTCAGAACTGTAAAATTTTGAAATCTGATCCTATGATGCTTCTGGGACCAGGATTCTCGTTGCTCAGGATTGTTTTGGTTATTTAGGGTCTTCTGTAATTTCATAAAAATGGTATGATTTTTGTTTCTGTTTTCTATTTCCATGAACATCACTGTTATTTTGATAGGTACTAAATTGGATCCATAGATCACTTTCAATAATGTAAGATTTTTAACAATATTGATTCTTTCAATCTATGATTGTGAGATGTCTTTCTACTCTTCAGCATCTTTAATTTCTTTTATTGATGGTTTAAAGTTTTAATTATAGATATTGCTAGCATATTAGTTCAATTTATTTCTGGGAGAAAACATTTGCATATTATATAGCCAACAAGGGACTAAAGACCTCAGCATATAAGGAACTCAAGTAACTCAGCTGCCAGTAACAAATACTCCAATTGAAAATAGACAATAACTTGAACAAATAATTCTCAGAGCAGTACATACAAAAGGCCAACAAACATGAAAAGTTGAGAAATGTAAATAAAATCCACAATGTGATGTCATCTTACTTAGTTAGAATGGCTAGTATCAAAAGGACCAAAAAAGTTCAGCATTCTAGTGCAGTGGTTAAGTGATGTGCGGAGGATGCAGAATCCCACATGACTGAACTCAGTTCTAATCCCAGTTTCATAGCACATGAAAATAAGCCAGGCACACAAAGAAGTAATACCATATAATCTTCCTCAAATATAAAAATTGTGAGAAAGAAAAATGATCTCATAGAAATAGTTTAAGAATGACTACTAGAGGCTGGAAAGATGGGGGATGGTGTGGATCAATATCTATTGATTAATAGAAACAAAATTATAGATGAATAATAGGAACCATGCCTAGTGTCATAAAATACAGTAGAGAGAATGTGGTTAACAACAACTTACTATATATCTCCAAGAAGTTATTAGAGGATTCTGAATATTTATAGCACAATGTACTATGATTGAGATGGTGGGTATATTACAGTAATTTAATTATTGTGTGTTGCATTCATGTAATATGTAATATGTAATATGAAAATAACATTGTGCTCCCACAAATACGTACAATTATTATATGTTCATAAAATAAAAAAAAAATTAAGTCTAGGTCACAGAATGATACTTCATTGGAAATTTTCAGTGTTTCAGAAACCACTTTATGTAAACACAAAGCAGGACCAGATGGTGGCATAGGAGTAACTGTGAGGCCAGCCCACATGGGAAGGTTCCAAGTTCACATCTAAAGACCTCCCTTAACATTCCAGGCATGCATATGCCTGCATCTGGGAATGGATTGTGGTGTTGAGATCTTGGGCGTACCTCTTTTTCTGTCTTTCTGCAGCTCAGTATAAAGAAAGAAAAAAAAAACTTTAAAATGAAACAAAACAAACAGACAAAACTCACCACCATAACAACAAAAATTCATAATTTTTAGTCTCTTTGAATTTATTTCTTAGTTTTTCTTCCCGTTTTGACTACATTGACTTCTCTTTTTATTTTTAAATATTCTGGATAAGATTCTACCTTACAGTTTTTGCACTTGCTGTTCCCTCTGCCTGGAATAATCTTCTTCTGAATAGTCTCATGACTTGTTTCCTTACCAAATTCTCCTTGTTAGTCAAATACCACCTTTTCATTGAGGCCTTTCCTGATCACTCTAATAAAAAGTCACCCTGCTCCTTCCTTTCCTATTGTATTGATTTCTAGAGTGTTTTTCTCATTTAAGACACTATTTAGTGTATATTTACCTACATTCTGTCCATCCTAATACAGCAAAAGCTGCATGGATATTTTATTGTTCTTAGTAAGTGACTGCTTTTTTAGTAGACACTTAAATTTTCATTGAATGAATTAATCTTTCTGTTCTTCTCCAGTGCTAATATTCAGAGATTGTTCTGTTGATGAAACTACTTTGTTCTTCATGATTTTAAGTGTATTCACCTTAACCTGTGGTGTACTTACATGTATTGAACACCCATTTTTCTGATAGAAAATGTCCTATTTGTAGCATTTATTAAATTCCATGAGAAATATACTCCCAATATGAACACAGAGTTGAGAGGAAGTACACACATGAGCTAGTGTGAGTGACCTGTAGTACACCTGGGTTGAGTCCTTGAATATACTCAACTTCTATAGGAGACAGCTACTATTTTGGCCATTTTTCAGTTGATAAAACTACTCCACAGAGAGGCTCAGTATGATTCCAAGGTTATATAGCTATAGATCTAGTTGGAATATAGTAATATTTGGCGATATTTAGAGAGAGACCCTAAAGATTCTGCTTAGAGAAATGCAGCTATACTGCAGGCCATAGATAAATTATCTTAAATAAAAACAATATTAAGAAATGAGGAGGAATAGGAGCCAGCCAGTGGCATGGCTGCTAAGACTGCTGGATCTGACATGGCAGACTGTGGCATAGGAGTAACTGTGAGGCCGACCCACATGGAAAGGTTCCAAGTTCACATCTGAAGATCTCCCTTAACATTCCAGGCATGCATATGCCTGCATCTGGGAATGGAATAGAGTCCTGGAAATGGCAGTTTAGAAGCACTGTAGGTGTGTGTGTGTGTGTGTGTGTGTGTGTGTATGTGAGCGTACACTCAAAATTCCTAGAGGAGAATGAAAGAGAAGGGATTGAGGTATAGCAAACTCCTATGGGGTGCTTTCTCGCTTTCTCTCTTTTTGGCGAGTGCAAATTCATTATAGAAAAATATAACCACAGGTAGTATGTGTATTTTTTAAGTGTCAGACAAAAATCTGTTTATTTTCAAAATTTTTTTTAAAAGTATGTCAGGTGCTCAAGCAGATGGCCAAGGTCATATGCTTTGCTTAGGTTTCTCTTCAAAATGCTGAAAATATCCATTCAAATAGAATACCCATAATGTGTTGGGCAGGTCCAACACATAGGTATCATAGGTACTAATTTGAATTATATTGATAGGAACAACAGGTAGAAGAAAATATTTGTGTGTCTTCAAAGTGTTCTACCTTGTGTCCTTTTCGTGAAACTCTGTTGAAATTAGAGTTTTACTAAACTAGAATAGAAAAATCTAGACTTCCTCCTTATTCTCATAAGAATTTGGCACTTAGTGAAGTGCATTTTTGTTTTTCAAAGGTGCAATAATCCTGACTTAAAATTCAGGATTTTGATTCTGTTAGGTACTACATGGATTTTACATCATATAGTCATTACAATCAGCCACCAAATCAATGACTCATTAGAAAGCAGTCTTTCTTTTAATACCATTAATATAACCTGTTTGGATGTCCTTATTAAGAACTCATCTAGTAAAACCATTACAGTTACATAGATTAGATAAACTTGCTCTACTGCCTCTAGAGCTTAAAATAGATTTTGATTATCACATAATATTAATTAAAGAAAAAATTTAATGCAGTATGACCTTTATTTTTACATCCTGAAGAATTGAGTAATAATGCCTATTTACTATGCATATTATGTATTAAAATAATGTATATATAGTAGCTATATCAAAAATTGGTTTGAATCTAAATAAATCAAACAGCACTGGACAATTTATTGATAACAAATGACAATGACATTATTTTGGATATTGACTAAATGACTTTTGGAGGCTGAATGTAAGCATTTTAAGGAAGAATCAGAGTCTCTAAATTTTATTTTCAAAGGAGTAAGTACTTCTGGATTCCATCTGGTCAATCTATGTCATCGAAATGAGACTATTGAGAATATTAAAATTAATTTTTGAAATGGCAAGGAGTATATGGAATTTTAACCAGTGTAATTACAGAGATGATATAATTTTTACCACTGTCTTTCGCTAGTATAAAATTTCAGGAGTTGTAGCTTTCTTACAGATGTTTGGTCTTGTGAACCCACTTCAACAGAAACATTTGAATGTAGCCTTCAAAAATTTTCAGCCTCACTAAGACCTATTGAATCCATATATTAATAGATAGGCAAGATCTTTCATGGCTGGAATGCAAAGATTTGATGATGTTACTCTTAAGAACAATGAAGTAAGTAATTTCTTTCACATAGTAAACTAACATTGTTTCAAATGGATTTTGCACACACACACACTCACACATATTAACATACACATATTGTTTCTTTTTAGGAATTAGAATTAGGGCAGAAGAGGGTTTTTTTGGCTTTATTTATTTATTTCATGAGTTAGAGAGACAGACCACTACCAATAGGATCTTAAAGCTGGGAACTACCCTGCCTTCATCCAGCTCTGGATCATGGGCAAATGTCTCTAGACAAGAATGTCTCTGGATTTGAACCAGGAACTTTCCCATGTGGACCTTTACAGTGGCATGCTTTACTACTGTGCCACTGTCTGATCCCAAGAGGGTTTTTCATTTGTTTGTTTTTTGGAGAAAGCAAAAATATTGCAGAAAAATAACAAAATTAGAAACACTGTATATAATAAAAATAGAAGTAACAGAAGAAAGAAAAATGGATTGCATTATGGAAAAATCATCTTTTATTTAAAAATATTTTTAAAAGCACAAGGTGTAGTTTTCTTTGCAAATAAAGTTAAGTCTACATAAGTGTAGAGAACTGAACTGTAATCTAACTTCTCTGTGACTCTCATGCATTTGATGTATATTTTATTGAACTTTGACTAGTAACATACTATTGATGAGAAAAAATATATTATACTAGAATACCAAATCAGGAATTTCGGCAATTTTTGTTTACATAGTTGTAATTAGGAGGGCAGCCTAGAAGATATTCTAATTGTGGTAGTACCTATAATCTACATATATATGTAGAGAGAGAGTTTTTTTCATACACACACACACACACACACACACACACACACACATTCATCTGCTTTCCCAGATAATGCCATTTTGGGTACATTCAATCTAGAAAATCAATAATAGAAAAATCAACAAAGCTCCATTGGCTGTATACTATGTAGAACTTCAATAGATTGTGGCCAGTTATTATTGGTTTTTGAGGTCAAGGAAATGAAGAAAGGGCCTATGGAGGACTTCAGATGGAACACCAAATGATAGACTAACATGAAGTTGGGCATTAATGTCATAGACATTTTTTTTTTTTTGCTATAGTATGTGTGCACTCACTGGAGAGACAGAGAGAAAGAAAGTGAGAAATCACCCTCCCAGGGGGGATGGCCATGCTCCAATCCCTTCTCCTTCATTCTCCTTTTGGTATTTTGGGCACATAAGCACACACACCTAGCATGAGTTTTAAATCTTTGGGTCCGGGACTCAAATCATGGTCAACCACATGGGAGTCCAGTGACATAACCATTATGCCATCTGCTGGTCCCCAGTCTCACAAGACATTCTAAAGGCAATCTGTGATGTCTTATGAAGTCCTAAATTGATTTTTAGAATGAATAGATGAGTGAAATAAATTATCATCATTATAGCAAACTTACCTCATGAATTTTCCAACCAGAATACACTGAAAAATTTTTATTACAGAACAAAAATTTGACATATAAAAATGATTATTTTTTTGACCATAAGTTGGGACATTTTCTAGGATAGAAAAGAGGGAACCTGTCTACCACATACTATGTTTTTCTACTCCATTAAAGAGCAGACTAATCTCTCTTTTTTTTTTTTTTTTTGGAGAGGTTTTTGCTATAGGGTGCATGCGCTCGCCAGACAGACAGAGAGAGACAGAGAGATAGAAAGTGAGAAATC
>NW_006202069.1:75218-82201 GCF_000334495.1 Tupaia belangeri chinensis
CATGCTGCAATCCCTTCTCCTTCATTCTCTTCTCAGGATCTTGGGCACGCATGCACACGCGCCCAGCGTGAGTTTAAACCAACGGGTACGGGACGCGAACTGCGGTCAACTACGTGGGAGTCCAGCGACATAGCCATTACGCTAACTGCTGGTCTCAAGAGCAGACTAATCTTAATGCTTAAGAGCAAGAAAGAGTAAGGATACTTTGAATTTGAATCACAACTCTGTTTTAGAAACATTTCTTAAGTCTAACACTAAATGTTTTACTTTCTGTGCCTCAGTTTCTCTAACTACAAAGAGAATAAAATTTTATACTATCTATCCTCTTTACACAGGGATTGACAGAGAAGAGATTGATATGATCTTCAAATATAAACATTGAGAGCAATACTCAATAAGAAGGAAATGACAGTTAATGATTAGTGGAAAAATATTTACTTTTCTGGCACAACCTATGTAATTTCAAAATGACATCTGAAAAAATAGCATTAGAATGGAGGATGTTAAAAATCCTAATGACTTTATAATTGCATATCAACTTAACTAAAGTGCGTGTTCATTCAATTGTTTTAAATAAAACTTTTCTCAGGTCAAAAGGGGAAATTATTTTAGTGATTGAGTGTGTGAAAAATACTTTCTGACATTAGATGTCATTTTTCAATCCGTCTATTCCTTTTTTTCCTTATGTTCAGTGAATTATATATGTATTCTTGGCATTCAGAGACTCTACACCATATTATTATGCTGTTTGCTTATACTTTGAACACAATGTATTTAAGGGTCTTTCTATTGTGATTTGTCAGGGCATTTCAAAAAGAATTATACCTACTAATATTCATATTTGCTGACAATAAAAATTGGTCCATTTAAATTTTTAAGGAGCTAGAACAATCACAAACAAAATGTAAAATCAATATCTCATGCATTTTTTATAGAACATACTAGCCAAGCCGTGTATTAGAGCTGAAAGTGAGATCGAAATAGACATAGAATATAGTAATTTCTCTTTTGGTGTTAGATATCCTTTTCTAAGTGGAAGGGCTCTGTTTTAGCCAAATTGTTTATTAAGTGAATTTATGTTAAGTGAATCTCCTTTCCAATGCACCTCTAATAGATGATTAAAAATTTACTCTGCTGGTCATAAAACAAACTCATTTTAACTCTTAGATGTATTAAATTTATTCTAAGGAATAAAGGAGATGTTTGAAAGTCCCACTTAGATACAAAGTTAATACTTTTTAATAATGAATCAATGGTTATGTTGTACATATAGAGTATCCGAATTTTTAGGCAGTACAGAGAGGTAACTTGAATTTTAATACTTTCCTTATAATATTGGGTCACTGGAACAGTTATGACTCATTTTTTGCATAGAAAAACATAGAAAAGTAAGTCATGACTTTTCTGACCACCCTAAGTTTCCTTCTAATCAAGTTTATGATTAAACATACTGTGTTAAGACAATAGTAATGTCCTAAACTCAAAATAAGTTAGGAAAAGAAAAAATCACTACGTAAAAGGCCATAACATTCCAGTGATTGTAGGACCATGAGAATCTATATCATTGTCTGCTGCATCATCTATATAATGATTTGTTAATTGACTTTCAGTGCATACCTTAGGATGTTATAATAAATGATGTCCCAATATCTTGAATAAGGAATGATCTTAAGGCTAATAATTTCACCAAGCTCTTTTTCAGCTTCAGGTCCTTCACCACGCTAATGTTTCAACACAGATAATTCTTTCTATTGTCATCTTCATATCACTTGACCTTATTGACCTCATTCTAGACATAATTTGAAATCATTCAGGAATTTTTACAGTTGGCTTGAAGGGAGGGAACTGAAATATTAAAGTGAAGTATTAAATTACTCTCTCTTCATTGAGCAAGAGAACTTTTAGAAAATATGTGCTTGCACTGGTAGTTGCCTGGCAACTGCCCACTAACCATTGCTGTATTAGTGGATGGTCCTTGTGTTGACTGTCCTCTCAAACTAAAGACTTGTTCATTGACTTTCTGTAGTATCGTCATTAGAACATACATATTAGCAAAATGCTGTTTTCAAGCTGATGAAAGATCATCACATTCCTGAGACTAGCAAAATGTTATGAATTAGCTAACTTCAACAAGATGAAATGCATTTATTGGTTAGTTAATATTGCTTTCAGGCAAATGAGTAATTAGAAATTGGCTAATATCTAACTAATGCAAGTAATGTTAGTTTTCAACTGAGCACATGTATTTGAGTAATATACTAACATGTAAAGATAGAATTTGAGACTTTTAATTTCCTGACATTGGAATATACCTTAATATGTGTCAATGTGGCAGTTGTAATTTTGTGATTTCTGTTTCTTTGGAAGTTAATGAAAAGCATACTAGTCCCCTGGATGTCGTCTTGGAAACCTTTAACAAATCTATTGAAAACAATCACCTTTGTGTCTATAAAAGTTTGAGATGGTATTTGATAAACAAATGTGTGAACTTTCTCAGTCTCCCATTACTCTAAATGGAAACATTATAAAACCACTCCTTTATTTTCCTCACAATGGCAGATCCATTCCATGAATGGTAATGCATGTTTTAAAGTATGAACAATCTTGATTATGCAGCCTAGATATAAAATGGAACAGAAGGCTAATGTTTAGGCTGATTCTGATCTAAGTAAAATTTATCTGTTTACTACTTAGGCAGCATGCAATTCAGCTTTTTTTGAATGGAACAAGATCTATACTTGAGGCTAATTTCCATCCACTAGAACAAAAGTTCAGGAAAACGTCATAGCAACACTTGTATTTTGTGAAGGCATGGTTCCCATCAAACTCCAGGTATATACTCTCTCTAAATTTTGGTCAACCCAAAAACTCTACATGGGACGTTTTCAGATCTTTCCATGCAACACTAGTCAACAGCCATGTGCATACAGGTCAAAGAGTCACTCACAGAAAAGCACCTGATTATTGATTTTCATGTAAGAGGATTTGAGATTAAAAGCAAAATAAAAATTGGGGCTAGCAGACAGCATAGTGGTTGCATCACTGGACTCCCACATGGTTGACTGCAGTTCCAGTCCTGGACCCCAGTCTCTCTCTCTCTCCAGTGAATGCATACACCTAAGGCAAAAACATCTTTAAAAATATGTAAAATGAAAATCTACATTAGATATTTTCTAAAAACCCTGTAGATAATAACTTTTGGGACCATCATAAAAACAGGAAACATAGCTTTGAAGATGTCATTTTTAAAAATGTGTTTCTGATACATATATTTATTTTGCAGGGACTGCTGTATTCATATATTTGATATTTTCAAAATAGTGTTTTTACTTTGAGAGGTTTTTGCTATAGGGCTTGTGCACTTGCCAGAAACACAGAGGGACAGGAAGCGAGAAATTAATCCCCAGCAATTCCTTCTCCTCCATCCTCCTCTTGGGATTTTGAGTGTGCACGCACATCCGCCCGGTGTGAGTTTAAGCCACCGGGTCTGGGACTCGAACCACAGTCGACTACATGGGAGTCCAGCGACATAGCCATTGTGCCAACTGCGGATCCCAAAATAATGTTTTGATCAGTCTTGATTGACTCTTCAGGATTTTTCCAATTATACCTCCACCAGGAGGTATATTACTTTTGTCTATATATATATACTTATATTAAAGTCTAGTAATTTTTGAGACCAAGATCAAACAATGAATCATTTATGAAACATCTATAATTATTGCTCTTTCCTCTGTACTCCATGAGCACTCTGCTCAAACCTCTAACGCAACAATTACGTCCTTCTTTGTTTTGTTTTCAGTCGTGGACATTGCCCTCAACTCCGCCAGATTGCAAACTCCTTGAAAAGAGATATATATTAGTTTCATTTAGGACTTTCATACAAGATTCACATAACAGACACTATATAAATATCCTCTTTAATCAAGTCTTAAAAATTAATCCATGAAGGACTGATAGGTTGTATGGTGGTTCTAGCTCTGGACCTAGTGGCTCAAAAATCACACTGGGCACATGTGCGTGTGTGCCCAATGTCCCAGGAGGAAAATGGAGGAGAAGGGAAAGTGCACTCACCCTATAGCAAAAATCGACCAAAAAAAAAAAAAAAGTAGTCCATGTTATTCACCAGCCAGTACTAGAGAAGTACATCTCAGTTGAGGGCCATTTGCTTTCTTAAAATGACACAGGGTAAAAGAAAGGAGGAGGCCGGGAACCAGCAGTTAGCGTAATGGCTATGTCGCTGGACTCCCACGTAGTCGACCGTGGTTCGTGCCCCGGACCCGGTGGCTTAAAACTCACGCCGGGTGCGTGTGAGTGTGTGCCCAAGATCCCGAGAGGAGAATGGAGGAGAAGGGATTGTGGCGTGACCATCCCCCCTGGGGGGTGATTTCTCGCTTTCTGTCTCTATGTCTCTGTCTGTCTGGTGAGCGCACGTGCCCTACAGTGAAAATCTCTCCAAAAAAAAAAAAAAGAAAGGAGGAGGCCAAGAGTGATCCCTACAGTGTACTTAATATTAACAGAGTCAAAGGACTCATAGGAATAACTAAGGGTCTTGCAAATGTCAGAGAAAATAAACAAACAAACAAACAAAACAGAAGATCCAGCAGGGTTAGATAAGGCTACATAGTAAGTAGGCACACAGGAGATCGGGTCGAAAATGGCTAGAAGTATATCTCTTTATATTACTTCTTTAAATTGGTATCTTACGTATTACTTACCAGAATCTTGTTCACACTCATATTCTAAAGCATAATTAAAAATACTTCGTAAAATCCCTCCCCCAAAAAAAAGCTCCATGGAAAAGAAATCTATCATTACATATCCTAACCAAAAACCAGCTTAAGTGTCTCTCTCTCTGACATCTCAGGAGTCAATCCCAAGAGATGATTTTCTTTGAAGTGATCTGCTCTGTAAATGTACCAAATAGGAAATCTATGCTGTTTCATGGACACAGGGTCCCAAGGAAGTAATTATCAATCCCCACATGGGAGAAATTCTGCAGAAATACCCCTTTGAAGTGATGCAAACATAATAACTGGCTTGGTGATTTAAGTTTTCATATTCATACAACAAACTCTCCAGTGAAGTATGTATCAGCATTTATCCATATTTAAAGAGGAATGCCCCTAGTTTCAGGATGTCGTCATTGTCATGGGATATTCTCGAACAGATATATAATTTGTAGCATTATGTAAAACAAATCTCTCTTGGAAATAAATCAATCTGCAGCCCTTTTCTTTCTTCTTTTTTCTTCCTTAAAGTTAAAATAAATTATGAGGTGAAAGTCATTTAAGAAATTATGAGTTGTATTTACAAAAAAAAAAAAAATTCATACTGATGCACTGGTCCTTTTGCACATTTACAAGTACAACACCTGAACTGAATCACCTGAATGAAAAATGCACTTAAAATAACTTATTGTTAGAAATGGATTTTAGGAGGTGCCTGACTTTCTTACAACTTACACAACTTAATTTGTTAACTAAGCTAAAAATAGATGAATGATTGATTTGGAGGGAAGAGTATTCCACATGTGAAGGGAACAGACTTGAGAGAATCTGGCCTTTACATTAGTGCTGTACTCTGTATTGGACAAATTCTGTTAAAATTGCTTCATTATGAAATGACATAATGACTGAATATCTCCTCAAGAAGAGAAACTGGAGCTCTAATCAGTCATTGGCATTACTGAACTGTTCAGAGGACCATGTGATCCTTTTACCAATCAGCTGTTTCCTTGTATGCCAAACTTTTTACTGGATTCTAGATATTTTGTTAAAGTCTCCTTGGATTTAATACAAATATATTTATCTCTGAAGAAAATATGGATGCTTTCCTTAGTCGAGATTTATATAATAAAGAGCCTTACATTCCGGCTATTCCAGTCTCAAATTTAAAATTTTCCCCATTGTCAGATGATATTTTCCAAATGATAGTTAGAGTATGTCACTGATTTAACTCAACACTTTTCCTTTTTTGTCTTTTAACGAATGGAGAATGCTTGATTCAGAGCCTAATCACTGTATTGGATCGTTTTCTACGACTAATAGTATTGACATAATTACTTCCATTAAATTGATTTTGTTCTAACTTTATTTTTGATTATCCTGCTTTATATTATGCTATCTTTGAAAGCCACCACTCATTTTTTGAGACTATAGGATATTATCACAAATCAATCATCAGTATTATTTGGAAATTTGTCTAAACTTTTTTGTTCAAATATTAGCATATTTAACAGTCTGTGCACTTTGATAGAATAAATTTTTTATATTTTAATTTTCTTCCTAGAATTTGATTTCTCAGATTTCAAATCATAATTCCTAGTGTATGGTAGAAAAGAATTTAATTTCAAAATGTCATTGTTCTATTGATACTTGCTGATATTCTTATAATCAAAGAAGTGTTATTTTATTTTTTAAGTTCATTTATCTTTTTAAATTTTGTTTTTATTAACATATTATAATTATACATAACATATTATAATTATACATATTTATGTAGGTACAATGTGATTTTTCAGTATAAGAATAAAATGTATAAGTCTTAAATCAAGGTAATTAGTATACCTATTATCATTACCAACAGGATTTATTTGTTTATATGTTTATTTCTTGAGAAAGAGAAAGAGAGAGACACAAGTGCTCTTGACAGAGTTTTAGTAAGCAGGGATGCCCCCTCTTACCTCTCATCCAGTTAAGATTGCAGGCACGTCCATGGGCACATTGGTTTGTTGCGGTCAACCCAGAATCCAAACTGTAGGCCTTTCCAAATGGCTTCCATATTCATATCACACAGTGGCACTCTTCTGTCTGAGTCACTGTAGCTTGGCCCAAGAATAGCATTTTTAAAAAGTTACTCAGGGGACCAGCAGTTGGTGAAATGGCTATGTCACTGGACTCCCATGTAGTGGACCATGGTTAGAGTCCTGGACCCAGTGGCTTAAACTCATGCAGGGCACGTGTGCGTGCATGCCCAAGATC
>NW_006202069.1:82315-90372 GCF_000334495.1 Tupaia belangeri chinensis
CAGCAAAAACACCTCAAAAAAAAAAAAAAAAGTTTCTCAGGCTGAGGCCTGAGCACTATGCTCTTAAAGTATTGGATTCCCTCATGACCAAGCTTGATTCAAATTACATACCCTGGACTGAGCAGCTTGAAAATCACTCTGGGTGCTTGTGCATATGTGCCCAAAAGCTTGAGAGGAGAGTGGTGAAAGGATTGTCATGCAAGCCATCCCCTCTTGGTGAGTGATATCTCATTTTCCTTCTCTCTCTCTCTCTCCAGCAAGTGCAAGCACTCTGGCAAAAACCTTAAAAAATATATACTCATGCCACTGAGGTATGGTTGAACTTATAAGCAAATAAGCAGTGATGGGATTTTTTAAAAAGTATTTGCTATAGAGAAAAACCATGGAGAGAGACTGAAAGTAAGAAATCACCCTTACAAGCAGGAGGATGGCCACACCATAATCTCTTCCTCCTTTCTCTTCCTGGGATTTTGGGCATGCATGCACACACGCCTGGTGTGAGTTTCAAGTCAATGGGTTCGGGATCCAGGACTCAAACCACAGATCTGCAATGTGGGAATCAAACATCTTAACTACCATGCCACTTGCTGGCCCCAGCAGTGATGAAATATAATATTCACTGCATGAGATACTTTTGTACAAACATATTTATTTCATTGCTAGTTTAAGTTAACAAACAATTTAAAATGGAATGACCCAATGAGGTGGATCATTTCTCTAGTCCAGATAGCTCCTCTGAACACCAAGGCCATGTTTTAATGGCCTATTCAAAATTTCCACTTGGATGTATCCAAGGCTCCTCAAGCCTGAACTTTCAGTTTATGACATCATCAGCTCTCACATGTTAGCACTGCAATGGCTCCCTAACTGCTGTGCCCTCTAATTTATTTCCCATGTGGCATTAGAACTGATCATTTCAAGTTGTGAATCTGATCATAATCCATCATTACCCATAACCTTCTACCATTAAAAAATTGCACATTACCCTGTGGCTGAAACAAAATTCTGAAAACAAATTACCATGCCCTCCAAGTAACTCAGGCTTCTACTTATCACTCTAGCTATATTTATTATTTTTTTTTTTCAATAGGGCATGTGTGCTCACTGGAGAGGCATAGAGACAGAAAATGACAAGTCACACCCTGGGGATGGCCACCACAATCCCTTCTCCTCCATTCTCCTCTCAGGATTTTAGGCAAGCATGCACATGCACCCAGCATGACTCAAACTACAGTCAGCCATGTGGGAGTCCAGCACCTCAACCACCATGCCACTTGCGGTCCTCCCTAGCTTTATTTTTTACTATATTTTCCCATGATTTCCACTCTAAGGTCACTGGGCTTCTCATGCACCATTGTAATTGAAAACTTCCCTTGAACTATGGGGTCTGAAACTTATGCCTCTTCATATTAATTTTTTACATATCAACTCAATAATTCAGTTCAGAAGTTCACATTTCCTAGATTTCATCAACTCATGACATTAGATCTTCTCTTTGTGAATATTTTGTTTATATCTATCCCTTCCTACTGGATTTTATACCTTAATATCAACAGTTACGTCTATTTTGTTCAACATTTTACTTCATTGTGAAACTCAGTGCCTAATACATAGCAGGTATTCAAAATAATATTTATTGAATAAATAAATGAGGATTAATACAAAGATGCCAACCATTCATTTTGTAATGAGGTTTAATGCCATTTAAATGCTTTCTTTTAAAAACCTAGCTCTGAAAAATTTGACACTGAGAAGAAGGGATTAATTGGGAGATTTGGGTGAAGCATTGTGGTAGGCAAGAAGGAGCTTTGGATAAGTCCAGGCCTATCTGACAGGTGCTAAGCAACTTGCAGGCAGAGGAATCCAAAATCACACTCTACCTTTTCACAATACCATGGAGGCTCGGCTGCTCTATTGAGACTTGAAGTCTAACTGTGTCCTATAATAGCCACATGGAATGCTTAAACCATTGAGTAATTTGCAGTAGCTTTCTGTACAAGTTATTGTTCCCACTTGTCAGAGGGTAAAGAAAGAAGTATTTGCTGTGTCTTAAAATGTAATTTTAGAAATAAGAATTCTAGAAACTGAAAGTGTTTCCTGAATGCAAATGGAGCCTGGCTGAAGCTCTAAGACATTGCATCTCTGATTCTCCTTGAAGAGGAACTGCAGTTTTCTATAGATAATTAAAATGCATAAGGATTAAAATGCGCTGTGTCATTGGTGGTTAAAATAATTTGCAAAGGAAACCATTGCAGGAATTAAGTTAACACTTAAAGATGAAATTGACTAAAGCCAGACCTCTGACTCACTGTGTGCTTCTTGAGGGTATGTGAGGTAAGAATGTACCTTAAAGGACAAAATAGGAGGCTGTGTATGCTCTATTCAATGTGAAGAGAGTCATTCTGAATAATAAGAGCTTTCCAAAATGCATTTCCTTAGTGGGGGTTCTACATTCTTTCACAATATCATGCTTTATCATTATTCCTCAGGTGGCCATGTACATTTTACAAAAAAAAAAAAAAGCAAATGGTACTATGCGGTCACTGAGTGAGGATTGTGAAGAATTTAAAGATCTTAGGATTGTAAGTAAATATGCACAATGATATTAACTGAATTTGAATATCAGATTAATTGAAATAAACTATCTCCTTGAGCTTTTACTCTTTCATTGAGAGAAAACATGTTTAAACATTCGAGTATTCTAAGGTTTCTTGAAGACTATGAATTGTTCTGAAGGTTGGTTACTTCTTTTTTTTTTGGAAAGGTTTTTGTTATAGGGCACGTGTGCTTGCCAGAAAAACAGAGAGAGAGAAAGAGAGACAGAAAGCGAGAAATTATCCCCCAGGGGGGATGGCAACGCCACAATCCAGTCTCCTCTCAGGATCTTGGGCACGCACGCACACACGCCCGGCGTGAGTTTAAGCCACCCGGTCCGGGACTCGAACCACTTTCGACTACATGGGATTCCAGTGACATAGCCGTTGCACTAACTGCTGGTCCCAAGGTCGGTTATATTGAGAAAGATATTGTTAATGTATTTACAACTATGACTGTGTAGAACCTTGTGAAAGAGTGAAAGATTCTAGCGAAAATGATAGACACTAAGTTGAGGTGTAATGATGAATACTACTCTTATTGAAACATTATTGTACTTGATACTGCACCTTTGTAAAGCATGGTTTTAAACATTTAAGTGGAATTAATTACATTTTATTGAAGTTTTTTTTTATTTTTCACTTATTCTTTTACATTGAAATAAATACAGTAACTAAATGACATTAAAAGGTATAACCTATAACATGATGAAATATTTATTTTCTTTTATTTGATACTGAAGTTCAGATGGTTTTTGACCATTTACATAATGTTTTCTCTCCTAATCCTCACTTCCATAAATGGAGAAAATAGTACGAGAGAACGTCTGAGAATTGCTGTTGCCTATTGTTGGTTGTGGGACATGGCCAGTAATAGAACTAAGCATTTAATTATAAAATATCTGGTGATCTTAAGACAGGAGAACCAAAATCTTTGATATAATTATTGTCAAAATAGATAAAGATTACTAAAGCCTCAAATATATAATAAAATGAACAGTTTCATTGAAACTTCAAATCTTATACTAAATAATTTTGCCTTTATTTTAGATAGAATAGTGTAATCCAGAAGATTTATTCCAAATAGCAAACATAGCAGAAATGAGGTGCTACTGAGGCATGCTTTCAATGACCAGGGGATAACTTAAGGTCTTTAGTGTCTTAGGCTAGGGTGACAGATCTCATTTACATTTATCTAAGTGAAGAGAAAAAGAAACATTAACATAACCATTTTCTTTTAAAAGGTATCCCTTGCTTTTCTCTGGAATGGCTTCATAACAAATTGAAAGTCCATGGGAAAAATCAGCAGTTAAACGTCATTTCAAACTAAATTTGATTAACAATCATCTCCACACCTCCATGTACTTGTATACATCAATTCCCTTCTTCTCTTCTTAGCAGAGACAGTTCATTTTTGCATCCTTAGAATCATAATATATATTCCCATATCAAGGCAAACACATTATGTAGCCCTTATCCAAAATGTTTGGGACCAGAAGTGTTTTGGATTTCTGATCTTTTCATATTTTGAAATATCTGCACATAGATAATGAGACATCATGGGAATGGGACCCAAATCTAAACACTAACTTTATTTATATTTGACATACACATAGCCTGAAAGTAATATTGCATAATATACTTATTTTTATTATTGCTTATGTTGACTATGTGGGAGTCCAGCACCTCAACCACCATGCCATTTGCCAGCCTCATATATAATATTTTTGTATTGGAGCATTTAGACAGTGGCCTGTCACATGAGGTCAGTTGTGGAATTTTCCACTATGGCATTATATATGTACTCAATAAGATTTGGAGCATTTCAGATTATGAATTTTTAGATTAAGAATGTTCAACCTGCAGACAGGAAGTGACATGTAGATTCTTCCTCCCAGACTTTATGGTAAGTATTGATCATTAAGCATAGAACATCCTTCTATTGATACCGGTCATTTTGTCAGAACGTTTTCTATGTAGCACTCCAGGTAACCACTACCAATAGATACAACCTACCTTGTGAGAATAAACCTCTTTACTCTTATAGATCCATGCCAAGACTTTTAAATATCTTTCATTTCATAGCACATAAAAGCAAAGAAACATATGTACAAAAGCACACTGTTAAAACACAAGGCTGGCTATGCCTAGAGATAAGGAATCCACAAGTAAGAGACCACTCAGAATGTTCATAAAATGCAGTATCTCAGATAAAGACAACACTGGTTGGGACAGAATTTTATAAAAAGTAAAATTTTCTTTATCTTCTATATATTCTGTATATTTTATTTCAGGAGCTGCCAAGCTGCCTTAAATAGCTAGAACAAAGTTCACAACACCACCAAAAACTTATTTTCCAAAGCCATGGGTTAGCTAAAATGACATATTTTTATTTAATTATTCTTATAAAAAAAAACAATGGCTCTGTCTTTGAGATACCTACAGATTTTCTGTTAACATATATTCTTGTATCCTCTAGTGATAAAGAACTTATCTGGCTACATGTTACTATAATTAAAATTAACTACAGCTAGATCCATCATTCTAACTCTTGTAATCATAAATATATGATATGAGGCTTTTAGCAATATGTACCTTGGTATTGGAAAGGTGTAGCTCTCATTTGTTGCCTTCGGGTGAAATGTATACTATATGCTTTATTAATGCTAATCTATTGATTCTATACCTTTTTTAAACAATATTTTTTCTTTGAAATTAATATTTTAGATCTGATATTCAAATTGACTCTTACCTTAAGGCCATTTGCATTCCAACTTAACATTTTCTCCACAATATATCATGTATGGTCTAGAAGAGGAGAAAGATATTTTAAAAATTATAATCTCTTGCAGTGCATATAATAGTGTTAATATATATTGGTGTGTTTTTCTTTTCATTCCTGTGTGTGTGTGTGTGTGTGTGTGTGTGTGTGTGTGGGTCCGTGTGTGTGTGTTCAGCCCAAGCTCCCTTCAGAACAACCCATATATTGCCCAAAAGGAAACAGTAGTGGGTATAATACGATTATTATAGCCAGAAAGCAAAGAGATTTGGATATCAGATTCTGATTCCCAAAACAGTACACAGTGCCAGATGCAAGCATTGCAAGTATGCTGGCTTCTCCCTTCTCTCTCTCTCTCTCTCTCTCTTTGTCACACACCCACCCACACCCACACACACACACACACACACAGAAAGAGAGGAAAAAGAGTTTGTAGGATTCCTAGCACAAGGCAGTAAGAGAATAGCCTGGGGAAACCGATACTATCTTAAAGATAACCCCAAATTAGCCTGACTTTGTAGTAGCAGGGTGCCTATTAGGTGTTTGGTTAGAAATACCTGTGGTAGATTTACTGTGAAGTCAAACAAGCCAGACTATGAAAGAGGCATTGTATGTCTCCACTCAATATATACCAAATGTCTGCACTCTATGGCAGAAATTGAAAGATTGGACGGTCTAAAGGAAATGGAGAGCAACTGCGGGCACCACAGACAGTGTGGGAAAAAATGAGGGAGGGTGAGATGGAGGGAATCAAGGGAAAAAAGAAAGAAGCAAAACATTTAAGGGACACAAAAATAGAAAAATATCTATGTGTGGTAATATCTTAGACTGAACCAATATGCAATGTATTCATGATGGGAAAATTCATTTGGTATGCTGTAATGATACACAGTGATTGAAAGTAAAAATAAATATATAAGCTTTAAAAATACTAACTCAAAAAAATAGATTGACTATAAGTGAATAATTATTAAAGCTGAGTGGCTTTTCATATTATAAAAGGGGTTATTTATACTCTTCTGACTATTTGTGTATATATTTACAATTTTCCATAATAAAAGAAGTTAAACAGCAACAGAAAAATAATACCTATGGGGGGATGTACTGAGTCTGATTTAAAGGAATTCCAGAGTTATATGGAGAAAGTAGCCAGGGTTTCTCAGGTCACTGAGGGTTAAGAGAACAGATAAACCACAATTAGACTAGGACTAGTGAAAAGTAGCCACTGAATACAGGGGCTCTTGGCCATAGGTCACAGCAAGAACATAGACTTCAGCAATCAGTATCTGTATAGAGGAGAAAATACTGTAGGGAGGCGTGACCACACTTTGGTGTGCATTACCACAGGATAGGACCAGAGACACCAAACTGAACTGTGGAGCAGCAAAGACCCAGAAGACACATCACAGTTCATAAAACTCTTCTTCCTTAAGACTATGAAATAAAGATAATAGGGGAGTCCTACCAAGTAGAAGGATAAAGCATCCTCATAGAATATTTGAATGTTGGATGAAGTCCAAAGTATCAGGTCGACATAAAATAAATGACTAAACAAAATCAAAATAAAAAATAATTTCAGCTTGAAGAAAATGCAGATACCTTAGGGGGAAAAAAACCACATCAATTGAGGTATAAACTCCATAACATCAAATATATTCATTGTACAATAAATGTACAATTCAGCTACTTTTGATAAATTTACAGAGTGGTACAACCATTACCAATTTCATCAATTATGAAGGATTAGGATGAGGGCAAAGAAGTAATTTTTATGAGTATTTTTATTCATTTAATATATTATATATATATACACATATGTATATAAATATCAAAATGAGCTTGAGAGCACACAGTAGAATAAAACTGTTTTTTCTTTATTTTTGCTTTTTTTGGAGAGGTTTTTTGCTATAGGACGCATGTGCTCACCAGAGAGACAGAGAGAGACAGAGAGACAGAAAGTGAGAAATCACCCCCCAGGGGGGATGGCCATGCCACAATCCCTTCTCCTCCATTCTCCTCTCGGGATCTTGGGAACACATGCACACGCGCCCGGCCTGAGTTTTAAGCCACCGGGTCCGGGACGTGAACTGCGGTTGACTACATGGGAGTCCAGTGACATAGCCATTATGCTAACTGCTGGTCCCTAAAACTGTCTTTTCTTTTAAAGAGTTCACTGCCTAGTGTGGGAGAGTTATAAAAACACTCAATGACTACACTACTATAAGTTCTATAATAGATGTGTGCCCTGGAATAATTTTTCTTTTTCATTCTCTTTAGAATCCTGTTAGATAAGTCAGGTATTATTATTATCTACATTGTCTATGTCCCTGTAGACCACAACAGTTATAGTAGCTAATTCAGCCGGAGGCAAAATCAGAAATTAGATAATTTTTTTCTTTAAAAAATATTTTTTGGTCCTAAGGACTGTGGATCCTCTCCATTAGAATGTAACTCAGTATTCATAAATGTTACTGAGGCAAGCTTTTGTTTCTGTTTTAATGAAATTTGTCATTGTTTGACCTGCAAGAATTTGCTACATACCCATTCTATGCCAAGTACTGGGGTAGGCATTGTGGACCTTCAAGATTAGAAGATGCTTTTCTAGGGACCAGCAGTTAACGTAATGGCTGTATCGCTAGACTCCCATGTAGTCGATCGCGGTTCAAGTCCTGGACCCAGTGGCT
>NW_006202069.1:90814-101311 GCF_000334495.1 Tupaia belangeri chinensis
AAAAAACCAAAAAAAAAAAAAAAAAAAAAAAAAACCTCTCCAAAAAAGAAAAAAAGATGTTGCTTTTTTATTATCTCTTCTCATACAGAAATGTTACCTTATAAGAATGAAAGAATTTGGCCTCTTTCCTGATTAGAAAGGTTATTAGGAAAATTCCCAACCTGTACCTAAATCTCCTGCATATATTACTGAACATCTCAGCTGTATATTGTACCTTGATAAAACAAATAATAAAACAGCTCCTGCTTTTAAGTAGCTTAAATATAATACAGTAGTTTAGAAAAATTAATGGGCCTGGGGTAGAAAAGCAGTGGGCAAGTTAGATGAGTCACTTAGACTTCAACTTCTTTGTTTTTTGAAAGAGATTTTTGCTATAGGGTGTGCACACATGCTGGAGAGACAGAGAAAGAGACAGAGAGCTAGAAAGCAAGAAGTTATCCTCTCATGGGGAGAGGATGGCCACACTAAAATCCCTTCTCCATTCTCCTCCCAGGATTTTGGGCATGCATGCACATGCACCTGGTGTGATTTTGAAGCCACTAGATCTGGAACTTAAACCATGGTCAGCCATGTGAGAGTCCAGTGACATAACCGTTATACCATCTGCTAGTCCTAGACTTCAGCTACTTTTAAAAATGTGACTTAAAATGATCTCTTGCCAGGTATGAGGTGAATACTTTCTCAGTGTCTTCTTTTCCACAGTCTGAACCAGGAGGTATGCACTGAGGTCATGGAATCAAAATACCAACTCCAACTACTCAGCTAGCTAGATAAGAGAAAGCAGTGTGGCCTCAGGTAAAACAATTTCCTACTCTTGCCCTCCAAGTCTAGACCTCATTCCATACGTGTGGTGAGGAATAGCTGGGTCTGCAATCCTGCTGCTTAGAGGATCTTGACTTGCCTCACAGTGTAGGGAGAACTCCAGACAGAACACAAGTGAGCTCATCATCTCATTCATTCTCTGTGGGCACTGAGGAAAGTTGAAGCAGTGAGGATCCAAGTCAGATTATTGGGAACCAACCAATCAAATGAATCACTCCTGCTCTTGTGTTAAGCTTGTGAGAGGTGGAAGAAGAGAAACAATTTCTCCCTATAGACATGATTTCACAGCCGGCTATTGGGTGTCCAAGGAGAAAGGGGGAATTTCACCCTACACACACAGGGTAAAAACATGGGAGAGAATGAAATAAGGGTGCATAGAAAAAGCCAGGCACACTGCTGCCCACATAGTACCTGCTCAGTCGCAGGTTTACTACGTCTAGGGGAGAACAGAATGCAGCGGGCTGTAGGAAGTGTGAGGGCTTCATAAAACTGGTACTTTGAACTGATGATACAAACCTTCACAACAATGTCAGCATAAAGAGCCTCTCTCCTTTCTGTCAAGAGAATTAACTTCTTCAGTCTCTAAGCTAATCCAGGGGTTTGAACTAATGGCTTTGGGTGAATTTCCAGCTCTAAAATCCAGAGGTGGCATTTATGTTGGCTTACTACGTGATAATGGAATGAACTCTCCCCCTCACACTAGCAGGTGGCTGGGCCTCCCCAAACACCTCGTGATTCCTCCTCCACAGCTTGGCTTTTGAGTAGGACTTATTCCATGACTAAATAGTTGGAATTGCTTCTGATAATCTGTGTTGAACTGCTGAGCATTTATTTCATTCTCACTTCTTAACTGCTTCCTTTAAATCTCTCAGTTCTTAAATCGAATAGCAGAAGTCAAGAGGGAGCAATTTTCTGACTGTCTCTGCCCCTTTTTAAATGCCATGAGTTACAAAGAGGGGTTGTCTAAAACCAGGGGGGACCTCAGTAACATTTCTTGCTGAAACATAGAGATCAGAGCTGAGCCTCAGGTATTAAATTATTCTAAGTCTCTGCCTTGTGCAGCCCTTCAAGGTCTGTTTCACACCATGCCTTCCCCCAGACTATTAACAGAAGAGAAAGCTGAGGTTGCTTTTGTAGTTGTTTGTTTTGTTTCCTTTTTATTAAACAAAGTCATTTTTTTAAAAACGAGCAGAACATAATACTGCTACTGAATATGTAAGAGACTGTGTATTAAAGGTCCTTAGAGTCAGGAATGAGAACAAATCAGGTCTGGTTCTATGAAGAGCATTGCTGATCTGCTCTGAGACTCAAGATTCTTGTTGCAAATGTAGCTTACGTCCACATCAGAGTGCTGGTTGCCTTGATCAGAGGCAATGTAGGCTTTTCAAAGAGTTTTCAGTTTCCGTGTCTACAACTGCAGAAAACTCAGGCTTTAAAGTATAGATATTACTAGTGCCCTAACTGTTTCTGCTCTTAATTGCTAATTATACAATCTGTGCAAATGCTAGAGATGTGACTCTCTCAGTTCAGCAAATGTCTTTGCAGCTGCCTATAGATTCAAATTAAAGCCCAATGCAGCTGTCCTAGAGGCAGTTTTATGTGATTACCTGAAAGGACATACTCCATTTTGAATGCTGCCTGGAAGTCTCTCCTACCACTACTCCAAAGTCTGCTACTTTAAGCTTGCTTGCTTCCTGTGCAGTATGCTTCCTTATCCCTGGTGAAGGCCATTTTGCTAATCCTTACTCCCATGTGAGTTACACAGGCTTTTTAATTTCATTTCCCCTAAGGAAATATCTTAACATATTTAAATGTTTCTCCCTGATATCCACCCAGAAAAATATGTTCAGTCCTTTGTAATGCATTTCCCATGTAGACTATGAAATATGTTTTCTTGGAAAGTCTTGTTTCATTGAGAACAAACCTCCCTTTAGATCTCTGTTACATTAAATGGTATAAAAATTTGGACTTTCCAACACCTTGAGTAACTCAGGTATCAGTGGGAATTCTGAAACCTTGGGTGTGTACAGAATTGATCTGAGCACTTAGGATGCTTTGAGGTATTTGCCAATTCATTGGAGAACCTACATATTCCAATGAGCACCAATGGCATTGGAATCTTGCTTCCGTGAATGTTGTCTCTTTTCCCTAATAGTATCAATTCACCCATGAAACAGAGCTGCTTTCTTGGTTTCAAAACGTTGATAAATGGAGTAGACTTAAATCAGAGTGTGGGACTCATACAGACCTAGAGAAGAAATTGGCGTTTCCAAAGCACCAGCAATCTCAATTTTAACATTATATATTCCTATTCTGAAAATGCTCACTAGTCACATTTGTAGTACTACCACCAGACACTTTCATCCTCATGCCAGTATGCCACACTGGCCACTTAATCCTATCTTCTCCTTACTGTCCTCCCCACATCCTCCATCCAGGATTATGTGAAGAACTCCAAATTCCTTACCTTATGTTATGCAGAGTTATCTGCCTTGATTCACAAGCTTGCATATCCAAACTCATGAACGGACTCGAAAGTGAAAAATGGATTTATAAAATTGAAATAGACAGGATCCCTCTCCCTACAATGGAATTTGTAGTCATAAAGAATTATTTCTCAGAGAAACGTTTATTGAAATGTTCACACTGTAAGCTAAATAGTGTGATTGAATGTATAAAAAAATTAAAAAAGAATTATTTCTCTTTTGCTGTTATACTTGTATCAATTTTTGTGAGATCTTTTGTACATTCAAGTTATACTCATTTATACCTACTACATAGCAACTTTCAAATAAAAACTTGTTTGGGGGAAAAATTGGCAGCTGTTAATATGAGACAATAAAATATATTAGAGGAAAGGCTTAAAAACAGAGAAACTGGATTCTTTCTCATTCCAAAATATTGCAGCCTACTCAAAAACAGCAAGATACTAGGTACAATGGACATTTAAATTATTTAGAGACATTCCAACATAATAAAATAGAAATCCATGTGGAAAAAAAAAATAAGGTAGACATCCATGTGGACAAAAACTTGGAATACAATTTTACAGGCATAAAATTTGAGATTCTGCCACTTACAAGCTGCACAACAAGGCAGGCAGATAGCCTAACAGTTAATGCACTGAACTTCCACATGGCTGACCGTGATTTGAGTCCCAGACCTAGTGGCTTGCTTTCTCACTTTCCCTTTCTCTCTTTCTCTGTCTCTCTTGGGTAAAAATGAAAAAATAATTACAGGGATCAGCAGATGGCATAATAGTTACTTCGCTGGACTCCCACATAGCCGATTGTGGTTTGAATTCTGACTCAGCAGCTTAAAACTCACACTGGGCATTTATGTGTGCATGCCCAAAATCCTGAGAGGAGAATGAAAAAGAAGGGATTGCAGAGTGGCCATTTTCCCTAGGGGGTGATTTCTCACTTTCTATCTTTCTGTCTCTCTATGTCTCTCCAGTGAGCACACACATCCTATAACAAAAATATCTAAAAATAATAATTACAAATAAAATAAAATAAATTATTATAAGAAATAGTTGTGCAACTTTGCACAAATCGCTAAACATCCTTTTCTTCATCTTAAACTGAGGATACTAAGAGTACCCATTACAGGTGATGTGAAACTTAGTACTGGGTGTGGCACATACTACGTGCTAATCAGATATTATAAATAGAAGCCCAGGAATGGCAAATGACTAGCTCATGTTCACACACTTGATATATTCACGCAATTTATTAGGAGTTAGGTATAAAAAAATACATTTAAAAATAACACTTAGAGGGAACCAGCAGTTAGCATAATGGCTATGTCGCTTGACTCCCACGTAGTCGACGGTGGTTCGCGTCCCGGACCCGGTGGCTTAAAATCACGCCGGGCACATGTGCGTGCATGCCCAAGATCCCGAAAGGATAATGGAGGTGAAGGGATTGGGGCATGACCATCCTCTCTGGGGGGTGATTTCTCGCTTTCTGTCTCTATGTCTCTCTCTGTCTGTCTGGAGAGCGCACACGCCCTATAGCGAAAAAAAAATTCTCCAAAAAAAAAATAGGAAAAACACTTAGAGGATGAATGAGATTCTGATGCCAGATAAACCAGAGAAGGATATCTCAAACAGAGTAGTAGCACATGCAATGATGAATGAATATGAGATAATTTTGTACATTTGGGCAAAAAGTAGACTGGCATCTCTAGAATGTAAAGTGCAAAGGAATTAAGTGCAGGTACGAAGAAACAGGTACTATTGCCAGCTCTACTATAATATAATACAGATCTAGTGTATCAGGAGAAATAGTCTATCTCCTTCTTCTTTTTTTTTTTTTTTCTTTTTTGAGGTTTTTGCTATAGGGCGCGTGCGCTCACCAGACAGACAGAGAGAGACAGAGACAGAAAGCGAGAAATCACCCCCCCCCAGGGGAATGGCCACACCGGAATCCCTTCTACCCCATTCTCCTCTCGGGATCTTGGGCATGCACGCACACACGCCCGGCCTGAGTTTTAAGCCACCAGGTCCGGGACGCGAACTGCGGTCGACTATGTGGGAGTCCAGTGACATAGCCATTACTCCAACTGCTGGTCCCAATAGTCTATCTTCTTTAGTAAAAACACTCCATACTCCCAAGGGCTTTCTTAAAGAAACCCTCTTTTTCACTTATTTTCAAGTCCTGGTGGGTTAGCAGCATAAGTAGGGGTGAGAGTTTTTCTAGGAAGACATTCAGAAATCAGATCCTTCTATTCAGAGATGCTGCTACTTCCTGGGGTATCAGTGACATTCAGTTAAATCTCTATACTTGGCATGTCACTTCTAACTTCTGCTGACTTTTATTAGCTAGAATTCAGCCACTTGGCCCCATCTAACTTGAGGACAGTTTGAAAAATAATTTCAGTCTCCTAGAAGGAAATAAAAGGTGAGTTTGATGAGCGCTCAATATTGTCTTTGCCACATCTACCATCTGCTCTTTTCTGTTATCTTGTGTGTTTATGTTGACCTCTCTAAATCTGTTTCATTATCTGCATGATAAGCTAAACAAAAATAAGTCACATTCTTGTGAAGAATAAAATGCTGCCTATGAAACTTCTTGGCAAAATAACTGCCAGACATTAGATGATGATTGTTATGTAAGGGCAACTAAACAACAAAATGGATAATGTTTTGAGTAGTATTCCTGAAGAAATTTGGAGTTGTACTTTATAGGACTGGCTCCTAGGACAGTAGATGTAACATGGAAAAATTATATGAAAATCCTATAGGAAGGGGACCAGCAGTTAGCGTAATGGCTATGTCGCTGGACTCCCACGTAGTCGACCGTGGTTCGAGTCCCAGACCCGGTGGCTTAAACTCATGCTGGGCTCGTGTGCGTGTGTGTCCATGATCCCGAGAGGAGAATGGAGGAGAAGGGATTGTGAGGTGGCCATCCCCCCTGGGGGGTGATTTCTCGCTTTCTGTCTCTCTGTCTCTCTCTGTCTGTCTGGCGAGCACACGCACACTATAGCGAAAACCTCTCCAAAAAAACCAAAAATCCTATAGGAAGCTAAAACAACGAAGGTCATGTGTGTCTGAAACAGTGGGAGATGTACCGATCACATATGCAGGTATTCTTTCTTAATGTGCATGTTTTCTGCCCAGATTTGGGTGGAAGAGAAGACAATCCAAGAGTGGGTCTCCTGCGAAAACGGAGACACTGTGTTAGAGGCAGAGGGTAATGTGGGGAAGTTCCTCTGTCTGTGTCTGTCCCTCCCACAAATAGAAAAACAATCAAAGCAGTAAAATGCAGGTTCCAGAGAGGCTCCTAAGTTAGCTTGCTTGTCTTCTAATCAAATTTCAAGCACTGAGCATTTCTTAAAAAGAAATTTTGGAGCACTACTCCAAGGGGCAACTGACTGAAGAGAGAGGCATATGCTCTGTCTCTGAACTAAGGAGTCTGATCTTTATACAAATGAAAGTCTACTGTATATAGTTATTCCATCTTTTCAGAACCTGTTTACATTTGACTAGTGAAAACTTCTACAAAATGAATGTTTTCTCAAACTAAACCCATCTGCAGAAATCAAAGTGACAGAATTTACTCTATGCAGGGTCCACGTAACTGTAGCAAATATTTATTTTCTGGTGTTGAAAATGGATGGATGTTTAAATTTTATTAACATTAACATTTTCTGTTATTAATATAGAAATGTTCTGACCCTAAATAAATTAAATCAAAATTGAATCCACAATTTCTCTGCAAATAATACAATTGCTATTTCAGAAGTTATTAAACTTTAAAGCCAATACAATTTTGTCAGGATTATTTACCATTGATTAGGAAATAACCTGATGAATCATTCTGAAAAATGCTCTTTATTTTTAGCTCTGACTAACAAGGGTGCTTGACAAGTTGAATTAGTGTGTTGCACTGCCACAGCTACGTGAATTTATGTTAAATGCTTTATTTCGGTGTTTGAATATTTGCTGTTAATAAGAAAAATTATGAATCTGAACACATTTCACTTGGCTTATGAACATTTTGAGCTTATGAGTTTGAAAATAGCTTCAAGTTAAAGATGTGTTGGGATTTCATCAAGGCCCCTTGGGTTCTTAAAAATTCCTCTGATGTAATATGACACAGTTAGGCTAGGTTTGCAAAGACATGACTGTGGATCACATGGGTTCAAAAACCTGCCTCTCAGGTAAAATATTGATTTAGATTATCCCCTTTCTCCCCGTATATATGTCCAAATATAAGTTCTCTATGCCTCCTGTTTCAAAGATATTAGGTTATTGTTACTATTTTAATCTCTGAATTGTTTACTCCCATTTCCTTTCCATCTCTGGCTATACTTAAGTACAACTTTTGTTCCTTGTAGATATCAATCTGTCTCTAGTACCCAAACTGCTTCCTTTATGAGCTGCCTTTGTTTACATACTATGTTTGATTCACTTATGTACCTATATGCCCTTGCATGTTTTCAACTCTCTGTAAATGTCTTTTGAATGGAATTTTTCATAGCTAATGAAGTGTATCAACAATGACTGTCCATATCATGCTTCTCTTCCTTCGGAAGTGGACAATGCAAATCGAGGAATTATTTAGGTGTTTTCCTAATCTCTTCCTTTTAGTAGGAAATCAGCCTTTTCTTAAGTGCCTACTAAGTTTCTGGATATGTATAACATTACACTGTAGTTGTGACCTAACTACCATTTCTCCCAGGAATGAGGAGAAGAAAATAGAGTACAAATACACTGTTTTATGAGTATACCTATGCATATACAGCACCTTCCTTGACATTCAGATCTATCAGTATTGGTAGATGTGAGTTTACTGTGAAGCTAATTAAAAAGCATTCAGTGCATGAGCATTGTATTATTTTTATTAAAGAAAACTTATATAAGCTTTTGGACCCACAAAGTTGGATCCACTACTGGTGATTAGCCCCATTTCACAGATGATAAAATCCAAGAAAGAGTTTATGACTAACTCAGAATTCCAGATCCATATATTGAGAAAGAATAGGAATAAAGCCCTGATAAGAAACTTCTAGGTTTCTAGGAGAGAGACAATTATACGAATCTATTACAAAAATAAGTGAGGGAGTCAAATTAAATACCTATATCAAATTATTTGGCTCAGAGTCAAATTTCATCTGAAAGCATAAAATATACCATCTGTTTGCCATTGAGACAATGTAATCTGTTTATTTGGAAAATATATTCTGAAACATTAATAGGTTGCTTAATTGTCAAAATTGTTAAAGTAAAAATGATATGTGCAAAAGAATCATGAAAATATTAGAATGTCATTCTACAATCTTTTAGGAAATGTCCTTCATTCTGTACCTTTACATATAAATGCAATTTTTCTTGGTGCCTTGGGAATTTCACTGTTATACTTACATATGTATGTACAATTTTTAAAAAATTAGGCCAATTTAAACATGAGCAAACTACTAAACCCAAAAGCTCCTATGAGAATTTTGATGAATTTTCTGTACAAAGTTTTGATTCTATTTTTGATATTGTAGCTTACACTTTTGAAGGTAATTAAAAAACACTTTTAAACAAAATAAAACTTATCATCTTTATATTAGAAGATAAAGGGCAGAGGATAGATGTATGTGGTTGACATTGTATAAAGAGGTTTAAAGCTAATAATAAGTAACCACACCATGAACATGGCGCCTTACTTTTCTTAATGGCCACTATCATTCTATTGAATTTTGCATAAATTAATTATTTTATCATTTTCTGCCATTTTATTGCTTAATGAGGAAGGGTAGTGATTTACATAAAGATAAAACACAAAACAAAGCAAAACGAAACATAGATAGGTTTCTTGTCATAAAATTTCTAAAGTATTAGTGAGAGTAGCTGAATATCATATAAGGGGTCTTTAAAATGTTCATGCAAAATGTATATTATTTAAAAACTATGCATGAGGCCAGCAGGTAGTGTAGTAGTTAAGGCGCTGGACTCTCATGTGGTCGACCGCAGTTCAAGTACTGGGCAGGATGGCTTGAAACTCACACTGGGTGCATGTATATGCATGCCTAAAATTCTGAGAGAAGAACGAACAAGGGATTGTGGCATGGCCAACCTCCTCGGGAGGTGATTTCTTGCTTTCTGTCTCTATATTCCTCTGGTGAGCACATATATCCTATAGCAAAATCTCTCTCTCAAAAACATAACAAAACAAACAAAAAGAAAAACAAAAACACTATGCATGGATTTAATTTGTTTTTACACCAAAATAAACTCATACTGCAATTTTTCAATTAAGTTTTTAAGGTTTTTTTATGTAAGGAATCATAATACCTGCAGGTTGATTTAGATTTGAAAATCTCAATATCCTTGGACAAATCATGTTGCTTTTACGACTTTTTACTTCTTCATCTATAAGTATGTATCATCCTTACTGTGCTTATCTCCGAAGCTTTTGTTAATGTCAAGTGACTAATGGAGATAAACAATACACAATTGTATATTAATGATGTGGCTCAAGGTGATTCAAGGACATTTTAATACTGTGTAGAGCTGCAAATTTAGACAGGTAAGTATTTGTTCTAATATTTAAGTTGGAAGGCATGCATTTGTTATGATTTCAATGCTAATCATATGCTCATTTGTTCAACTAAGATTTATTAAGCACTTACATTAGGAACTCCCTGGCCTACCTATACCACATACCATCATCTTCCAGAGGAAAGATAACTGGAGAAGAATATTAATGCATTAATCTCATATTATTTATTTTACGAGGGAATAGTTTGAACATATACGAGTAATTATATGTCTTATAACAATATCTTCTAATTGAAACACATATCCAGTAATGTATTTCCACTTCCCCATTGTGTATACAGGTCCTTGGCGCCACTGAAGTAGGCTATGGTCAAAGTAATTTAATAAACACACAGTTGAGAATTTTAAACAGGAGAGGAAAAATTTTATTAAAAAGTGTTGAGGACCAACCAGATAGCATGGTAGTTAAGGCAGCTGGATTCCACATGGTCAACTATGCAGTTCAAGTCCTGGACCGAGCTTGAAAGACATGCAAGGCACATGTGTGGGCATGCCCAAAATCCCAAGAGAATGGCAGAGAAAGGGTTAGGATGTGACTATCTCTCCTGGGGAGTGATTTCTCCCTTTCTCTTACTCTGTCTCCCTCTCACATACATGTACAACATGCACTATGGCAAACA